>NC_067311.1:5760230-5882179 GCF_020740795.1 Apus apus | reverse complement strand
TGTATGTGTGTGTGTGTGAGGTGATGTTACCCTCCGGCGACTTGTCCAGAGTCGGTCAGTGGCCAGCTGGTTTCCTCTCAAGCGGCAGCAACACGGGGAGGGGGCTCTGGCCCCGACCCCAGGGCTCGGGACCCTGGCACGCTCGGCGCTGAGGCTCAGGCTGGACCCGGGGCAGGCAGGCAGGCAGGGTCCCAGCACCAGTGTCCGCAGCAGGGGGGTGTCCCACGCAGAAAGCGTCCGAACGGGCCTCAGGGAGGAGGGAAGGGCCCACCTGCTGCCCTCGCCACCTTTTATACCCCCTGACCCACCTGTCCAGTCAGTGTCACTGTCCAGAGCCAATGAGTGTCCATGAGCCCCACGTTAGGGCGGTGACTGCCAGGGGCACAGGATGGCTTGTCGCCCATCCTTTCTGTCCCGGACCACATCTGTTGTTTTGGGTTCAGCTGTCCTTGAGAAGCAAGTCTGTTTTAGTTCGTTAGGTGGGGATAATCAGGAGAGGCCTTCGCTGGCTTAAAAGACATTTTGTTTAGACTTATGTGGGGAAGAAAAGAACAGTTTCCCACAGTTTCGAACTGTGGAAGTCCATCACCTTTGCCTAAATATGGCAGTCCAAACAGCATTTCATAAGGTGACACCCCTATGTCTTTGCGAGGAGCAGTCCTGATTCTTAGCAGAGCAATAGGTAGACACTTAGTAAAAGGTCTTAAACCTGGAGCTCGCCTCCCTGTTGGTTGCCTTTTTAGCACCTTTTTGTTGATCTTTCTACAAACCATACATCCTTCACAAATTTGCTAATATTTCCCTCATGGTTTGTTTGTTTAACATTTCTCTACCGTCTGGGAGTAACCATTTTCCATTCTGTTCTGTTGCCCCCAGTTTCTTGATAGCCTCTTTTTCCTTTTCTTCAAAAATTGGATTTTATCTTTGGAGCTGGCACCTCAGGAATGAGACATTTCATTGTTATTACTTCTGCTTGTAGAGCTGCTTCTTGAGCAGTTTCATCTGCCAGCCTGTTCCCTCTAGCTTGTGAGGAGTTTCCTTTCTGATGCCCATTAACATGCACTACTGCTACTTCTTCTGGCAGCATCAGATTCCGCAGCAATTGCTGAATAAGTTCTCCATGGGCCAACTCCTTCCCTTTACTGTTTACCAGTCCTCGCTCCTCCCAGATTTTCCCAAAGGTATGCACTACTCCAAAGGCACATCTGGAATCAGTGTAAATTGTTCCTTCCTTGCCTTCTAGCATCAGTAGTGCTTGGTTGAGAGCATATAATTCACATGTTTGGGCTGACCATCCATTAGGTAATTGCCCCATTTCTTTGACTTCACTGCTTACCCCTTCTACAATAGCATATCCATTGTGCCGCTTTCCTTGAATTACTCTTGAAGATCCATCTATGAACAGCTGGAGTCCCGCATGCAAAGGTATATCCTTAAGATCTGGTCAGACCTTGGTTTGGTATTCTATTAGGTCCAAGCAACTGTGTTCTAATTCTAAGTTTTCATTATCACCTTTCCATAAAAAGGAGGCAGGGTTCAGGCATGACTCTGTTTTTAAAGTTAAATCATCCTTTTCCATCAATGTAATCTCATATTTCAGGATCCTAGAGTCTGTCAGCCACCTACCAGCTTTCTGAGTCAGAATTGTTTTTACTTGACATGGTGTGCTTACACTTAATTTCCCCTCAAAAGTTAATTTCCTGCTTTTTTCTACCAAAAGAGCAGTTGCTGCCACTGCCTGTACACACTCTGGCCAACCCTGGGATACTGGATCTAAAAGTTTAGACAGATAAGCCACTGGCTGTCGCTTCCCCCCCCATTCTTGGGTGAGAACTCCCAAAGCTGCTCCTTTATCCACCGTGGCAAACAAACAAAAGGGTTTATCTAAGGATGGCAGAGCCAAGACAGGGGCAGTTATTAGACACTAGAATGCAAAAACAACACTACATTTCATTTCTAACACTGTGGGCATCAGCTACCGGCCTCAGGTGGCCTTGATCTTGACAAACTACAGCTGTGGCCTTGATCTCGACAAACTACAGCTGTGCCCTTGACAGTTAGAGAAAAACATATTTGCAGGAAAAGAAAGTATGAGAGATCCGGATGTGTGTTGACATTCTTGTAAGAAAATGTAAGAAACTTGTAACCTATCACAAAGTAAGATAGAACACATGAACAGAAGCTGTTAACCAATGGGAAGGAAGCGTAAGGCGCGTGGACAGGAGAAAAGGTATAAGAATGCTATGTAACCTAAAATAAATGACTGATACTTGTGACCATCATGGCGTCCCGGTCCCATGCTCTGCCGCATAATATATATGGCATGGAAAGGGGGTGGAATGCCCTGGTGTGAGCCAGGATGAAGCCTGATTTTTAATGATTTTACTGATTTTTTGCTGATTTTTTTTTTCCTTCAATAAGCTCTCTTTTAACAAGCAAGTTTTCCAGCTAGTGAACTGATAACACTGGAATGTTTATGTTGCTGCCGGGACTTCAAGGTCACTTTGCTCTGTGGCCTCAGATGCTATGGGTGCAGAAGAGTCATATCTGCAACCCTCCGGTAGGGAGGAGTGGACTAGATGGACAGCAAAAGCGACCAAAGTATTCCATTCCATGTATTTACATAAGCTCGGTGTAAGGTCAGAGATCACGGAAGTCACCTTCTTCCTGTTTCTTCTTCCCTTCTCTTCTGTCCATGGCTGGCATCCAGGGAGGACTCCGTCTATCCATCACCATTGATCCCTAGGCTCATGCATCCCTGATCCTCATAATTCTCTCCTCAGCTCCTGTCTACTCTGCAGCTATGTCTGGCAGCTGTCCAGGACATTTTGGAACTGCTCACAGCTAAGGAGAGTGCCGTGGGAGTTGCTGGGGGTGGGGGGAGGCAAAAGAGTTTTGCACATTCCTGAACACATTTGTACATATTTTCTTTTATCATTAGTATTTAATTAAAGCTGTCTAGTTTAGTTTTCAATCCAGAAAGTCTCTCTCTCCTAATTCTCTCTCTCCTTCCCTACCTGGGTGGGAGGGGAGAGCACTGAGAGCGTTATTGTTGATGGTTTAATTGTCGATCCAGAGTCAAACCATGATTAACAGATAAATGAATATTCATACCGTTCCTGAGAAATGCCCACTGGTTATGGACTTGGGCTGTTTTGCCCTTATATGCTATAATTCATAGTTTAACAATCCTGCTCTTTACAACTCAGTTAGCAAAATCACTATGTGCTGAGCTGGTATTGTGAAGCATCCTGCTTCCTTGACAGGTGTTATTTTTTTCGGGAAACTTGCTTATCTTTGGCATGTTGAATTAGAGACTTAAGGGTTAAATTTGCCAAACCTATATGATGCTGTAGAATAGAATCTGCTAATGTTTGTTAGAGGTATTGTGTTGGACTAGGATGTGTCTCGCCTGAGAGCCCAGAAGCAGGATTCAGCTGGGTACATCAGCCAACCTGCCAGAATGAGGAACATGACCCAGCACAGCAAAGAAGACTGCGAGCCTTCCTCCAGGAGACCCCTGCCCACAACCACCAAGAGACAGTGTGCATGCTGGAATGGGCGTAGCTTTATGTTAATGACTTCAGGAAAATGATTTAAATATTATAATGAATTTTGAGAATTAGTTTGTATCATCCTGCCTATTTTTTTGTTACGTAATACATGTGTATATTTTTAAGTAATTAAATATGTACTGCTCTTGTCCGTTGGTGTGTGTGTTTGGAGGAGTGATCCCCCACGCACCCAGTACTGCAATAAAGAATACCTGCTTTATAGCTTCTAGGGACTATGGAGTCTTTTTCCTCGCGTCAGTTTGGCACCCCAGATGAGACCCTCTCTGTCTGGCTGCAGGACCTGCTGAGGACAAGACTCCTTAGGGCGCTCCTGAGATTTCTCAGAGGGACTCCTTGACTCATTCAGATTACTGCAGGGACAGACAAGTATCATCTCAATGGACAAGGTATTCTTTTTTTAAATTTGGTAACTGTAACAGGAACTGTAGGGCTGGCAAGGTTGGTATCCTGTAAGACATAGGAGACGTACTGCACGGGGCATGGTGCAGGAGTCCAGAGTCCCAGAGTACCCATGCAACTTTTTCAGTAATCCAGGGCTGGGGTTAGAGGCTGTCGCGAGCCGGTACCGGGGGCTACCGGCTGTCAGGATACTTTTGCGACTCCCCCTCTCAATGTGGAGGGGTTTGTGAATGAGCCCGAGGGTCACACGCGGCGCTGCCTCTCACGGAGCAACGGCCGCCGTGGGACCGTATTTCCGGGTGGTAGCTAGAAAGCACCCCCACCCCACCACGCTCAGAGATTGCCTCTAAAGCCAAGATTTACTCCACAAACTAATAGGTTTATTAAGGGTTAACACAAACCGAGGGATGATGTTTAGGGACAATGCAGGTGTGAATGGCTACCAGGGATATCAATATGTATGTGGTGAGAAAGTGTCCTTTAGGGAGGCAATGCAAAGGTGCTTTTAAGGGAGAAGATTAAGGACCAAAGGGAGGAGGGAAGGAGGGAAGGAAACCCGACGCCGGTCCTCCTTAAGAGGTCGCGCTGTGTGTGCGAGTATGAGGAAAGGAATATGTGTGTGTGTGTGTGTGTGAGGTGATGTTACCCTCCGGCGACTTGTCCAGCGTCGGTCGGTGGCCGGAAGGCAGGACGGCAGGTCCGTGGTGTCGGAGGGGCAGCCTCTCGGCAGCGGGTGCAGCGCCCGTTGGTTTCCCCTCAAGTAGCAGCAACACGGGGAGGGGTCTCCGGCCCCGACCCCAGGGCTCGGGACCCCGGCACGCTCGGCACTGAGGCTCAGGCTGGACCCGGGGCAGGCAGGCAGGCAGGGTCCCAGCACCAGTGTCCGCAGCAGGGGGGTGTCCCACACAGAAAGCGTCCGAACGGGCCTCAGGGAGGAGGAAAAGGGCCCACCTGCTGCCCTCGCCACCTTTTATACCCCCTGACCCACCTGTCCAGTCATTGTCACTGTCCAGAGCCAATGAGCGTCCATGAGCCCCACTTTAAGGCGGTGACTGCCAGGGGCACAGGATGGCTTGTCGCCCATCCTTTCTGTCCCGGACCACAGCTGTCCCCCTTCACCCGGAGGATCCAATAATAATAGAGTGGGGGTTTTCAACCAGTGCCCTATCATATCATTTTTGGCAACAGGGACCTACTGGGAGTACTCGACCAATTGGCTTTTACTCTCAGTCATTGAAAGATTCAGAAAAACGATATTCTATTCTGGAAAAGGGATTGCTAACAGTGTGTACAGCACTAAAAGAAATCAGCAAGATCATTAAAAAACAAAAAGTAATTCTTCGAGGCCCTTTCAAGGTAGTTTTTATTTGTTTTAACCTATTGTGTCTGCCCCTTGTTTTTGTCAGTTGTCAGTAATTGGAATTTATGTTAAATGTATGATTATAGCATCTGATTTGTGTTGAAGCGAATGTGGAGTGAATTAAACGTTATTAACACAAAGTGAGTGCGGAGTCTCGAGCTACAATTCCACTATCTCACGAGGGACGTGGTCAGTGACAGACAAAGTGAGTGGTGTGAAAGGCCTGAGAAAATCAGACACACCTAAGACATGCAACTGAGCATGAAGCAAGTGTGGAGTTCTGATCCGCAGTTCCATTACCCCATGAGGGGTGAGGCCGGAGACAAACGAAGCAAGAGATATTAAGTAACACTTCAGGAGTTGTATGGGAAAGGGAGTCAAGGAAAGCAGTGTGTATACTCTTTCACTTGGTAATGTTTTATCAGTCTCTCCCTGTCCCCAATGTAAAAATTGTCAGCTAGCTGTTGAATTAGTGTGCAGAGAGTGCTACCGGTTTAAATTTCCCTGAATATGGTATTTGTGGAATTTTTTGAGTCATATTGTAAAATTTGTGGAAAGTTTTGTGTTATATCTGATACATATCTCCCTACCTGGTTTTGTTGCCAAAACCGAAGGAGGCTTACTCCTGAACAAGAACAACAATTAGAAATCCAGAATGGGTGGGTCACAGAGTGGAGGAATTTTGCTGTATTATAGCTGGGGGGAGGCAATAGGGGTTTTGCACATTCCGTTTGACTCAGGTCCGACAACAATGCTCTCGATCTCCTCCCCCCCCCACCCAGGTAGGGAAGGAGAGAGAGAAAAAGAGAGAGACTTGGCTGGATTGAAAACTAAACTACACAGCTTTAATTAAAACACTAATGAATCATTCAAGAAAATATATACAATTATATACAGATATATTCAGATATGGGCAAAAGCCTCTCGCCTCCCCCCACCCCCAGCAACTCCCACAGAACTCCCCTGAACTGGCAAGAGTCCCGAGAAATCCCGGAGCTGCTGCTGGAGAAAGCAGAGAGTTATGAGGGTCAGGAGAGCTCGAGCCTAAGGGTCGGCGGTGATGGACGAACAGAGTCCTCCCCGGACGCCGGCCATGGACGGAAGAGAAGTGAAGAAGAAGGAGGAAGCTGTCTTCTAAGATCTCTGTCCTTCCTTTGAGCTTACGTAGATATATGGAATGGAATATCTTTGGCCAATTTTGCTGTCTGTCTAACTCAGCCTCCCACGGGGGGGTCAGAGATCTCCCCATAGTGTCTGAGCCGGCGGAGTGAAGGTGTAACCTTGAAACCTCAGTAGTTAGAAAAACATTCCACTGTCTTATCAGCCTAGCAGAACACACAGTTGCTAGTTAAAAGAAAGCTTACTGAAGGAAAAAAAAATCAGTGAAAAGAAAAATTGGCTTAATCCTGGCTCAAACCAGGACACTGAACATACTTGTATATAATTGTACATATTTTCTTTTATCATTAGTGCTTAATTAAAGCTGTCTGGTTTAGTTTTCAATCCAGAAAAATCTCTCTCCTCATTTTCTCTCTCCTTCCCTACCTGGGTGGGAGGGGATCGAGAGCATTGTTGTCGATCCTTAGTCAAACTGCGACACCACCCCATGCAGAACCAACAAAGCAAGAGAGGTAACTAAAATGTTGTTACATGAAATAATACCATGCTTTGGGGTACCAGCAGTGATATCCTCTGATAGAGGACTGTGGGCAATCAGCTATGGGCTGCAGGCAACCTTGATCTCAATAAACTACAGCTGTGCCCTTGACGGTTAGAGATAAACAAGTTTGAGGGAAAGAAGGTATGTGACATACGGATGTGTGTTGACATTCTTGTAAGAAAATGTAAGAAGTTTGTAGCCTATCATAGAATAAGACAGAACGCATGAACACAAGCTGTTAACCTATGGGAAGGAAGTATAAGGCATGTGGACAGGAGAGCAAAGCATAAAAATGCAATGTAACCCTTAATAAACCCCTGATGCTTGTGACAATCATGGTGTGTCAGCCATGTGTCTGCCACAGCTTGCCTCAAAACCTCTGTAGCTCCAGCTCCAGAATTCCAAGGGTCAACCTCAAGTCTCCCCTGGTGCTTTGTACCAGAGGCTCCAGTTAGGAAAGTTGTGTCCAGCTGCGGTGTAGAGCACATTTTTGATGTCTGGCCCTGTTCGAACTGGTCCAAGGGCCATTGCCTGCACAATCTCCTTTTTGATCTGCTCAAAAGCTTTCTGTTGGTCAGGGCCCCATTTAAAGTCACTCTTCTTTTGGGTCACCTCATAGAGAGGTTTCACAATTTCACTGTAACATGGAATATGCATTCTCCAGAAACCAACAGTCCCTAAAAAGGTCTGAGTGTCCTTTTTAGTTGATGGTGGGGCCATAGCTGTTATTTTGTTAATCATGTCCATTGGGATCTGGCAACGTCCATCTTGCCACTTGATTCCCAGGAACTGGACCTCTTGTGAAGGGCCCTTGACCTTGCTTCTTTTTACAGCAAAAAACAGCATCCAGAAGTATTTGGATGATCTTTTTACCTTTCTCAAAAACTTCTTCTGGAGTGTCACCCCACACAATGATATCGTCTATGTACTGCAGGTGTTCTGGAGCTCCACCCTTCTCCAGTGCAGCATGGATCGGTCCATGGCAAATGGCTGAGCTGTGTTTCCACCCCTGGGGGCAGTCGATTCCAGGTGTACTGGACTCCCCTCCAGGTGAAAGCCAACTGTGGCCTGCACTCTGGTGCTAGAGGAATAGAGAAAAAGGCATGAGCAATGTCAATATCAATGTCAAAAGGATCACAGTGGGGCAGATGTGGACCCACAGCCCACAAAGAATCAGGGTGGAGCAGATTTGAACCTGCAGCCATGGAGGACCCCACGCCAGGAGAGGTGACTGCACCCAAAACAGGCTGTGACTCTGGGAAGCCCATGCCAGAGTAGTCTGTTCCTAAAGGACTGCACCTCGTGGGGAGGGTCTCATGTTGGAGAGGTTTGTGAGGGACCCTGCATCAGAGTGTGTGAAGGCTGTGAGGAATCCCCTCCCTGAGGAGGAAGGAGCAGCAGAAAAGAATGAGTGCTTAACTGATTTTAAACCACTCTCCCCGTCCTCCTGTGCCGCTGAGGAGGAGGTTAAGAAATCGGGAGTGAAGTAATTTGGGACTGGGGAGAAGGGAGGGGTGCGCGGAAGGTATTTAAGATCTGCTTTTGTTTTCTCTTTGTCCTGCTGATTTGATTGGTGATAAATTAAATTCATTTTTTCCCTAAGTTGAGTCTGTTTTGCCCCATGTGCTAGTCATAGATGCTTTTTGAGATGTGTTTGTGTTTTTGCTGTTCAAGCACTATCAATTTAATGAGCCAACTGCAAATAGGATCTCTGGAATTCTGAGAGGAAGATGAACAAGTACATCAAAATAGCATCAGGGAAGAAACCTTTGTGGTCTCTGGCATCTGGTGCTAACCAGACAAAAGCTGATGCCTTTTGACCAAAATGGAGGCAAGCTGATTAATCACATTCTCAGAAGTCACCTCACTGGGGGCAATGAAGATGGCAATAGAGTCCATTTTATAACTGTGATTTAAGACTGAATGGTAGCTACACATTGTTGTAGCCTTACTTAGCTTTTCCCTGGTTGAACCCCTACATGAGTAACAGTGTGGAACTTCTCTGTGCTGTGTGGTTGTGAAGGACCAGACCTTTCCTCACACGAACATAATATGCCCTTTAGGTCAGCAGGCATAACTGACTTAAAGATGGCTGCTCCACGTGGCACTTTAAGCTCTCTCTTGTCTGCCTGCCTCCTCTGCCATAAAAAAACAACTCGGACTCCATGAGGGAGGTAACCAGCTGCCAGACAGGAGCAGTGGCAGGAAAAACACAACAATGTTGCAAATGGCAAGTCTGCCCGGTGACAGTAGTGGTGGGAAAAAGTCCCTGGCTGATTGTCTTGAGAAGCCCAGAAACAAGAGACTGGCCAATCGGGAACAAAGGAAAGCAATAAAGAGGCTTGCTGGCTGCACACCGCGAGCTTTTTGGATGGACACTAAAGCTGCTGCTTGCCTTTTGGGGGTTGACCTGCTCCTTGGGGGTCCCTGCCTGCCTGCCTGAGGTCCCCATTCCTGTTTACCTGCTTGCCTGAAGTCCTGGCGTGCCCCGGCTAGTCCCTGCAGACCTGGCTCATCCCGCCTCGCCCGTGGTTCCTGCAGTCCCGGCTCCCGGCTCGCCCGTGGTCTTTGCCTGCTTACCTGCGGTCCTTGCCTTCTCTCAAGTGAATAATGACAGGATGAGATGAAATGGCCTGAAGCTGCGCCAGGGGAGGTTTAGACTGGATATTAGAAAGAATTTATTTACCAAAAGAGTGGTTGGACAATGGAACAAGCTGCCTAGGGAGTTGGTGGAGTCACCATCCCTGGAAGTATTTAAAAGAAATGTAGATATAATGTGTGATTTAAGCACTGAACGGGTAAATTAGGTTATGGTAGGGGGATTTAGGTTATGGTTGGGCTTGATGATCTTCACGGTCCCTTCCAACCAGGATGATTCTATGATTCTATGAACCACACTAGAGAAGGATCATCTGAAAGGCCAGGCAAAGTATACAGCTGTTCAGTGTCCTCAGTCCCTACAGCTGCTATACCAAAGGCCCACCGGTACCCTTTTGGGTCACGGAAGTATCCTTTCCTGATATAATCTATACCAAGGATACATGGAGCATCTGGGCCAGTCACTACAGGGTGCATTTGGCACTTTTTTACCAGTGAGGCTCACATCGGCATTAGTGTGCACTGTGCACCAGTGTCCACCAAGGCTTTATACTTTTGTGGTTCTAATGTGCCAGGCCACTGAATCCACACAGTCCAGTAAACTTGGTTGTCCCTCTCCTCCTGCCTGGCTGGAGGCAGGGCACCTCTAATGTTTAGCATTTGAAGTTGATGCACCATCCTGAGTGGAGGACCAGTCGCT
This sequence comes from Apus apus, assembly GCF_020740795.1. Classification (NCBI taxonomy): domain Eukaryota; kingdom Metazoa; phylum Chordata; class Aves; order Apodiformes; family Apodidae; genus Apus; species Apus apus. The sequence goes on along the minus strand of NC_067311.1, from coordinate 5,871,887 downwards.
GGAGACTGGTGCAGTCTTCTTTCTGGAAGAACCATTGCCTGTCTTTGTTCTATTTAGCAGCTCTTGCACACTTATCTGTATAATAGCAGTGGGTTTATTGTCCCAGGTTCTCATGTTCTCTTTTTAATAATTATGCAAGAGAGACCACAGGTGGCGTTGAAGTGGGTCCCATCTCTCTCGCTGCTGTCTTGTAGCAGGATGTCTCCTCTTAATGGCTGCAACACATAACCAATTGTCTCTAGGGAGATAATGAGGTTTACCTTCTGTCGCAAGCCGGTACTGGGGGTCTACCGGCTGTCAGGATACTTTTGCGACTCCCCCTCCCAGTGTGGAGGGGTTTGCGAATAAGACTGAGGGTCACACATGGCACTGCCTCGACCACTGCGGGACCGTATTTCAGGGTGGTAGTTAGAATGCACACCCCACCCCACCACGCTCAGAAATTGCCTCTAAAGCCAAGGTTTACTCCACAAACTAATCGGTTTATTAAGGGTTAACACAAACCGAGGGATGATGTTTAGGGACAATGCAGGTGTGAATGGCTACCAGGGATATCAATATGTATATAGTGAGAAAGTGTCCTTTAGGGAGGCAATGCAAAAGGTCCGATGCTTTTAAGGGAGAGGATTAAGGACCAAAGGGAGGAGGGAAGGAGGGAAGGAAACCCGACGCCGGTCCTCCTTAGGAGGTCGCGCTGTATGTGCGAGTATGAGGAAAGGAGTGTGTGTGTGTGTGTGTGTGTGTGTGTGCGTGTGCGGATGTGGTGATGTTACCCTCCAGCAGCTTGTCCAGCGTTGGTCGGTGGCCGGAAGGCAGGATGGCAGGTCCGTGGTGTCGGAGGGGCAGCCTCTCGGCAGCGGGTGCAGCGCCCGTTGGTTTCCCCTCAAGCGGCAGCAACACGGGGAGGGGGCTCCAGCCCCGACCCCAGGGCTCGGGACTCCGGCACGCTCGGCACTGAGGCTCAGGCTGGACCCGGGGCAGGCAGGCAGGCAGGCAGGCAGGCAGGCAGGCAGGGTCCCAGCACCAGTGTCCGCAGCAGGGGGGGTGTCCCGCACAGAAAGCGTCCGAACGAGCCTCAGGGAGGAGGGAAGGGCCCATCTGCTGCACTCGCCACCTTTTATAACCCCGTGACCCACCTGTCCAGTCAGTGTCACTGTCCAGAGCCAATGAGCATCCATGAGCCCCATGTTAGGGCGGTGACTACCAGGGGCACAGGATGGCTTGTTGCCCATCCTTTCTGTCCCGTACCACATCTGTTGTTTTGGGTTCAGTTGTCCTTGCGAAGCAAGTCTGTTTTAGTTCGTTAGCTGGGCATAATCAGGAGAGGCCTTCGCTGGCTTAAAAGGCATTTTGTTTAGACTTATGTGGGGAAGAACAGTTTCCCACACCTTCCCATCTGTTTGGCATCTTATTCCTTCTGTCAGTCATTCTTTCAGTGGAACTGATGGGAATCAGAGATCATGTCTCCGTACTGTCGTGCTTTCAAAGCCAATTCACGCACAGTTGGTCTTAAGTAGTCATCCATGCATCCCATGAAGGAAAATCTGTGGGAATGTGCTGCTGGTACAGTCTGCATAAACTTCCAAAACATGGGCGTGTCACACAGGATGGCATCAGGATCTGTAATCCCATTGTTATTATAGATCACCTCTCGCAGTTAATTCTCTCAATTATGTGATGGTTCTCTCAAGAGTGGGTGTTCTGCTTTGGCACCAGTCAGTGTTGCCCTTATGGGGGTATCTCTCCTTTACAGCTGATAGAAGTCAGCTCCACAGGGTGGAAGTTCCTGTCTTACTACCAAGTGCTCTATCAATACCAGCATCTCTGGCCAGGGATCTCAACTGCTTGGCTTCTCTTTTGTCCACATCATAGGTTTCAGCCCCACCATCAAAGCATTGGAGCAACCAAGGAAGAAGTGGCTCACCTTCATTGTGGGTAAAGTCTTTTCTCATGAGGCACAGTTCCTTTAGAGAGAAAGGTTGGACAAGATCATTGTTGTCATCTGCTTGAGAAGAGCCTCCTCCTCCATCTGCTTGAGAGTGGCCTGCTCCTTTATCTGTTTTAGAAGTGTCTGCTCCTGTGGTTAGGTCTTTTAAAATCGCTTTCAGAAAGGGGTCCTGTATTGTTAAATGTGTTCTTGGGGTTTTGAATGCCTGTTTCTGCCTTCTGACTGAAGCAATGCCATTTAGATCAAAAGCTGGAAGATTCAGCCCAAGAGAAAACAGAGAGGTAAAACTGACCCTGCCATTGCCAACATAGATCTTTCTGTTCACATAAGAATCCTTACTATACAGTGCCAACATATAGATCAGTATCAAAACCTCTGTAATCACTAAATAGCTTATCACATGATAGATTATGGTTTTGGCTATAGTCTTGTTGATAAACCATAAAACAAGAGCAGCTACACAGAGCAGTATTATCCCAGCTGCATACCACATATACAATTGCATGTTGGGAAAAAGGTTCAGCAGAAACATTGCAGAAAGTGTCTGTTCAGTTTTCAACCCATCAGTATATTCAGCAGAAGCATTGCCCATTGCTATCTGAGGGATTCCTCCCATCAGAGATGGAATTTTAAACATTCACCAATTAGCGAGGATTTATAGCCTGGGCTTAAGATCGAGTTCCACATTGGGAGCCAATAGATTGTCGTCACGGTTTGACTGAGGATCAGCAATTAAACCAGCGAAAACAATGCTCTTAATCCCCCCCCTCCCACCCAGGTAGGGAATCACAGAATCACAGAATTTTTTTAGTTGGAAGGGACCTTAAAGTTCATCGATTTCCAACACCCCTGCATGGGCAGGGACACCTTCCACTAGAACAGGCTGCTCAGAGCCCCATCCAACCTGCCCTTGAACACCTCCAGGGATGGGGCCCCCACAACATCTCTGGGCAGCCTGTTCCAGTGTCTCACCACCCTTACACTGAAGAATTTATGCCTGATCTCTAACCTAAATCTCTCTTCTTTCAGCTTAAAACCATTACCCCTCATCCTCTCACTGCAAGCCCCTGTAAAAAGACCCTCCCCAGCTTTCCTGTAGGTCCCCTTCAGGTACTGGAAGGCCGCTATGAGGGCCCCCTGGAGCCTTCTCTTTTTCAGGCTGAACAACCCCAACTCTCTCAGCCTGTCCTCATAAGAGAGGTGCTCCAGCCCTCAGATCATTTTCGTGGCCCTTCTCTGGACACTTTCCAACAGGTCCACATCTTTCTTGTGCTGGGGGCACCAGAGCTGGATGCAGTATTCTAGATGAGGTCTCACCAGGGCAGAGCAAAGGGGCAGAATCACCTCTCTCGATCCGCTGGCCACATTTCTTTTGATACAGCCCAGGATGGAGTTGGCCTTCTGGGCTGCAACTGCACATTGGTGGCTCATGTCCAGCTTTTGATCCACTAGTACCCCCAGGTCCTTTTCTACAGGGCTGCTCTCAAGCGTGACCTCCCCCAGCCTGTATTCATATCTTGGATTACCTCGGCCCAGGTGCAGGACCCTGCACTTGGCCTTGTTGAACCTCATGAGGTTCACTTGGGCCCACTTCTCTAGCTTGTCCAGGTCCCTCTGGATGGCATCCCATCCCTCTGGCATGTCAACCGCACCACCTACCGCATACTTGGTGTCATCAGCAAACTTGCTGAGGGTGCTCTCAATGCCACTGTCAATATCGTTAATGAAGATATTAAACAACACTGGGCCCAGCACTGCCCCCTGAGGGACACCACTTGTCACTGTTTTCCATCTGGACTTAGAGCCGTTGACCACTACCCTCTGGACGCGACCATCTAGCCAGTTCCTTATCCACTGAACAGTCTACCCATCAAACCCATATCTCTCCAATTTAGTGAGAAAGATATTGCGGGGGACTGTGTCAAAGGCCTTGCAGAAGTCCAGATAGATGACATCCACTGCTTTTCCCTGGTTGACTGATGTAGTCACTTTGTTGTAGAAAACCACTAGGTTGGTCAGGCAGGATTTGCCCCTGGTAAAGCCGTGCTGGCTGTCCTGGATCACCTCCTTGTCCTCCACGTGCCTTAGCATGTCTTCTAGGAGGATCTGTTCCATGATCTTCCCAGGTACAGAGGTGAGGCTGATAGGTCAGTAATTTCCAGGGTCCTCCTTTCTACCCTTTTTAAATATGGGTGTAACATGTCCTTTCTTCCAGTCACCAGGGACTTCACCTGACTGCCATGACTTTTCAAATATCATGGACAGTGGCTTGGCAACTACATCCGCCAATTCCTTCAGGACTCTGGGATGTATCTCATCAGGTCCCATGGACTTGTATATCTTCAGGTTCCTCAGATGGCCATGAACATTGTCTTCACTTACAGTGGGGGGGACTTCGTATCTCTGGTCTGCATCTTGTGAGCCATCAACATGAGAGTTGTGAGGAGAGGAGTTGTCAGTGAAGACTGAGGCAAAAATGTTGTTGAGAACCTCAGCCTTCTTGTCTGTTGTTACCATTTCACCATTGTGGCTCATCGAGGGGGTATGCTTTCTTCAACCTTCCTTTTCTGGTTTACGTACCTGTAGAAGCCCTTCTTGTTTTTCTTAACATCTCTTGCCAGGTTCAGTTCTAGCTGTGCCTTGGCCTTCCTGACCTCATCCCTGCATAACCAGGCAGCGTCCCTATACTCTACCCAGGATATCTGTCCCCTCTTCCACTGCCTGTGTAGGTCCATCTTGCCTTTTAGTTTGACCAGCAGGTCTCAACTCAGCCATGCTGGTCTCTTACCTTCCTTGCCCAATTTCCCATACCAGGGGATTGAGACCTCTTGCACCCTATGGAAAGCATCTTTAAAGATCTGCCAGCTCTCTTCTGTTCCCTTGTCCCTGAGGGCTGTTTCCCATGGGGTCCTATCTACTAACTCCTTGAAGAGCTGGAAGTTTGCTTTCCTAAAATTCAGAGACCTGACTAAGCTTTTCATCTGCCTCTTACCTCTTAGGACAGTGAACTGCACTAGTGCATGGTCACTGCAGCCCAGGCTGCATTCAGCTTTGATATCCCTAAAGAGTTCACTTACATTTGTGACAATCAGGTCCAATAACGCATCCCCCCAGGTAGGACTGTCAATTTCCTGACTTAAGAAGTTGTCATCAAGGCATTCCAGGAGTCTCCTGGATTGCTTACAACTTGCCGTGCTACTTTTCCAACAGATGTCGGGATGGTTAAAATCACCCAGCAGGATGAGAGCCTGTGATCGCAATGTTTCCTCAAGCTGAAGAAGGCTTCATCAATAGACTCCACTTGATCGGGTGGCCTGTAATAGACTCCAACCACTAGGCTCCCTTTGGTGTTTCAATCCCTAATTCCCACCCATAAACTTTCAACTTGCTCATGGCTATTTTTTAGGGACAACTCTTCACACTCTATCCAATTCTTTACATAGAGGGCAACACCTCCACCCCTTCTTCCTGTCCTGTCCCTTCTGAACAGCTTATAGCCTTCGATAGCCACACTCCAATCATAGGATTCATCCCACCAAGTTTCTGTAATTGCCACTATATCATAGCTTTCCTGTAGCATGATAGCTTCCAACTCCTCCTGTTTGTTGCCCATGCTGCATGCATTGGTGTAGAGGCACTTCAGCTGGGCTGCTGGCCGTGTCACCTTCTTAGAGGGACACCCTTTTATACCCTTGAGGTGTTTCCTGTCTCCTGCGTCCTTTATGACTTCCAGACCTTCAACCCCCATCGTGCAAACCCCAGGTATGTTTGCAGCAGGCTTTGCTTTCCCTTCCCCCTTCAAACCTAGTTTAAAGCCCTGTCAATGAGGGCTGCTAACTTCTGGGAGAATATCCTCTTCCCGTGCTGAGATAGGTGCACCCCATCTCTTGCCAGCAGTCTCAGCAATGTATATGCTGATCCCTGGTTAAAGAATCCAAAATTCTGTCGGTGGCACCAGCCCTGGAGCCAGGTATTAACCTGTGAGATTTTCCAGTTACTTCCTTCAAAATATCCTGCTCCTGGCAGTATGGAAGAAAAGATAACTTGGGCACCTGAGTCCCTGACTATTCTCCCCAATGCCCTGAAGTCATTCTTGATTCCCCTTGGACTTCTTTGTAACAATTTCCTCACTACCCACCTGAAAGATCAGTAGTGGGTAGTAGTAAGAGGGTCGTACCGGGTTAGAGACCTTTTTTGTAAAATCTCTTACCTGGGCCCCAGGGAGGCAGCATACCTCCCTATGTGTTGGGTCCGGTCAACAAATAGGGCCCTCCATTCCTCTGAGCAGGGAATCACCAATGACAACAACTCTTTTCTTTTTCTTATCAGAAGATGTTGTTATATGAGTAGGCCGTCTCACGTTGGGCCTCTCCTCTGTCCCAGATGGTCTATCATCTGTGACGTCATTAGTCTGCCCCTCAACTTCCAGAGCCTCATACCTGTTGTGCAGACTTATCTGAGGGGAGGATGTATGAAGGGAAGGGGGACGCCTACAGCCTCGAGCAGGAACCTGCTTCCACCTTCCCTCATCTTCTTGCTTGCTATTGCTAGACTGGTAGAAGGAGGGCTGAGGACTCTTTTTTCTTCCTGCATCTCTTGATGTACCTGCCATCTCCTGGAAGGAGAGAGAGAATTAAGGAAAGAGACTCTCTGGATTGAAAACAAAACTAGACAGCTTTTATTAAATACTAATGACAAAAGGAAATATGTACAATTATATACAAGTATGTTCAAGAATGTGTAAAACCCTATTGCCTCCCCCCACCCTCAGCAACTCCCATGGCACTCTCCTTAGCTGTAAACAGTCTCAAAATGTCCCAGACTGCTGCCAGAGATAGTGGCAGAGCAGACAGGAGCTGAGGAGAGTTAAGAGGGTCAGGAGTGCACGAGCCTAGGGATCAACAGTGATGGATAGATGGAGTCCTCCCCGAATGCTGGCCATGGACGGAAGAGAAGAAGAAGCAGGAAGGAAGCTGTCTTGTGTGACCTTTGACCTTACACCAAGCTTATGTAGTTATATGGAATGTAATATCTCTGGCCAATTTTGCTGTCCATCTAGTTACAGATATGACTCTTCTGCTCCAGTAGCCTCTGTGGCTGCAGATTCACTGGTGTGGGGAACGGTCCATCTTCTCTCCCCCCACATAAGACTAAACAAAATGCCTTTCAAGCCAGCAAAACAAGAGTAGTGGTTTTTGCTGATTTAGCCAAGGACAGACTGGAACAGGCCTCTTGCTCTACCAGATAAGTCCACAGCAAGAAAACAGCATAAGGGTTATGATAACTGGCAGAAAAATGGACAATAGGTTAAAGACTGCCTCTGACAGAGTACATACCTGGCCAGTGCTAATTGGCTAATTTGAACAGTGGTACTTTACTCAAACAGTGATTTCTGATCTATAAAAGAGGGTAAGATCTGCAGGCCGCTGCTCTCTGCCCAACCAGAAGACCCTGCTGCAGTACCTGGACCTGCCTGGAATGCCAGCCTTGCTGTCCGGAGGAGCCGAGAGGGAAGGGGAGGCTGCCCCGCGACCGCTGCCCGAAGAAGCAGAAAGGGAAGGGGGGCCGCCTGCGCCCGCTCCGCGGGAATCGTGCCCGCTCCCCGGGGACCCTGCTTGCTACTGAGGGATTGCTGCCTGCCCAGCCTAAACCAAACCGGACCAAAGTAGGAGCTTGCCCAAGCCTGCGTTTGACACCTGCTTCGGGACTAAAGCTGTGCTTGCCGCAGCTGCTGCTGCTGGGAGGGGTCGCCCCGGTTACCGGGAAGCCGGCCCCCCCACGGATCTCCTGCCAAGCCTGCCAGCCGCATCCCGGGAACCACGCGCTACGGAAGGAGGGTAAATACACACACACACACTTTCCTGCCGGGCTCAACTCCTACCCTTTCACTCCATTGATTTTACACCTCTCCCTCGGAGTGTGCATTTAATAAGACCATAGTACCTTTGAATCCCTTTTCCAATATACACCTAGACAACCTCTCCTGAACCTTGATCCCTTAGTTTGTGTTGACCCTTAATAAACCGATTAATTTGTGAACTAAACATTGGTTTCAGTTACAGTTTGTGAGCGTGGTGAGAGGGTATTCTAATCTACCCTCTAAGATACGGTCCCACAGTGGCTGTTCCTCTGTGAGAGGCAAGCGCCTCATGTGACCCTTGGTCTCATTCACAAACCTCTCCACACTGGGGGGGAAAGTCGTGAAAACATCCTGACAGCCGGTAGCCCCCCAATACCGGTCCGTGACATTTTGGTGTCAAAAGTGGGATATTGAGGGTCTTTTGGAGCCCCCATACCACACTCTCAATTGCTAATTAACAGATTAACTAAAAAAAAAACACACCAAAACAAACAAACAAAAAACCTATTACAATTGTTATCAAAATGAGCACCGAGAATACCAATGCTGAGGCTGTTTGTGCAGAAAATACCACTCATGCAGAAGACACCACTCATGCAAAAGTTGCCACTGATGCAGAAAATATCAAGGTTCAGGACGGGTCGTCTCCATCACCTTCTCTGTTTGAAGAGGAACTGTGCAAATATGTGCTTGTGCAGCCCTTCTGGGGCTACCTTAAAAGGCACCAGTACCTTCCAACCTTTGCAGAATTTATGTGGGCTCAAGGGGCCTATATGAAGGGAGACTTCAATATCATTGCAGGTAACCTTATAAGATTGGATGTGGATTTCCCTTTTACTAGAGGCTTAAAAAAGGGTATCAAGAAATATGGGATAGATTACATTAATGCCCGCTGTTTCTTTATCCTGGCCACAGTTGCGTGGCACGATGGGGAAAAGCGGCAGCAGTAGATCACAAAGCTGCAGCGAGAGTTCATAGGGCTGCAGCAAGGTTTTGAGCAAAGGTTTGCAAGGCTGCAACAAGAAAATGAGGGGTGGCAACAAAAATGTTATAGGTTGCAACAAGTGAATGGTCACAACAGGCGTATAAAGAGCTGCAGACAAAGGTGCAACGAGAGTATGCAGGACTGCAACAAGAAAATAAAGGACTGCAACAGGAAAATAAAAGGTTGCAACAAGTGATTGCAGGGCTGCAGCAAGAATGTGTAAAGGTGCAACAGGAGTATGCAGAACTGCGACAAGAAAATGAGGGGCTACAACAAGAGATTGAACAGCTGTGAGAGCAGTTAAAACAAAAGGATGCTCCCCTTTTGAGGGAGGAGGACTTTGGGGATGCCTTGGACTCCTCAAATTCCTCAGACTCGGATAGCACAAACCATGAGCCCCAGGACTGCCTTAAGACAATTAAAAAATGCAAGCTCATAAGCTCGCCGCAAGTGCCCTTACCTGATCAGTCAGGTAAGAAGCATTTATCTTTTAATGACAAAATAGAAATACTCAATTCTTCCCTTTCAAAATCAAAAAAGCAGCAAGCCCCCGCGCAGCCACTCCCTCTCACCTCTCCAGTCGATAGCAAGCTGGAGAGTTCAGTAGCTGAGATAAAGGAGCTGTGTGAATTCCTTGTTAAAAAAATCCACAACCTGGAAAAGAAACACAATCAACCTTCTGCTAGGGAGGAAGGCATTTCAATCCACTCATCTTCTCCCTATAGTTCTGAGGATGAGATGGAGGAGGGAGTGAAATATAAACATCTGCACCCGGTTGTGAGAACTTCCTTTTCTCACAAAGAAGGTACTGGCAAGAAAAAAGAAGTAGTAACTAAAGAAATACCTTACACTCCAATGGAATTGACAAATATTACAAAACAATACAGCAGGCTTCCATCTGAGACAGAAGCTGAATATGTAATGAGAGTGTCCCTCACAGGAGGAGACTATATCATGTTAAGTGATGAAGAAGCTGAAGGGTACTGGAGACCCGGAATTATTTTAACGACTGAAGATAAGTCGCACCCCTGGACCCTAACTCAGCGTGCAGCTTTTTGTGTTGGCACAAGTCATCCCCTTTCGAGAGGAGAGCCGTGGGCCCTGGAAGGGGACAACTAATCTTATGGCCAACATATGAAAGGCTGCTGTAATTCAAATGATTTATGAACATGAATTAATACCAGGTCAGAATGGTCCTATGAATCTTCGAGTGAGACCCAAAAGACTGAATGTTCTAATCAGGGGACTCCCTGGACAAATTCAAGGTGTAGCCATCCAAATTAAAGATAGACTCCGAAATGGACATAAGCGAGGATTTACATGATCCGATTTGGCCAAAGAATTGATAAATTACAGCAAGGAGTATGGTGTAGCTGTTTCTGAAAAATCTTGCAAGCCTTATGCAGTCAGACAAGTCACTCAACCTTCATATGCTGATATGGCTGCTAGGCCACCCCGGAACCCCCTTCCTCCTAAGCAGCAAGAGAAATCACAGGGTGACTGGATAGTCGTGAATAGAGGTAAACAAAATAGAAAACCAAACAGCACACATAGAAACCAACACCCCGAAAATCAACGTGATTCATCACAAGATGACATGGGGCCGTACGCTAAGCTTAAGGAGGAAGTCAGGCCTGTGGGCATGCCATCTGAACTTTTGTCTCAGAATTATACCTACCATCACCTAAAAACACTAATAGAAAAATGGCCCAAAAGGCCTAACTTGAGGTCTAATTCAAGAGAAAATCAGTCTAGAAGGCGTAACTCATGGTCTAATTCAAGAGAGAAATCGAGAGAAAGATCCAATAGCTCGGGAAACTAAATAACCCTCCTTCTGCAAAGAAAAGAAAATCTAAAAGACAGCGAAGGAGGGGAAAAGGAAAGGATTTTAATACAGAAACTAAAAATGATTGGCAAACAAACAGTAATCAATCAGGCCCTAAAACTTCCGGTCCTCCAAAAGATTGGCAAAATGTGTTAAGGCTAGTTCAAAAAAAAAATGGGGACTCGGAACTTACCTGTGCTGTTGGGCCAAGACGTTATCCTGTAACATTTGTGGCAGACACAGGAGCACAAATTTCCACGCTGAAAGCCGATGTAGCTGAATAATGTGGTATTAAACCATCTCTAAAGCCAATATATGTAAGTGGAGCATTCGGCAACTCTGCTTTACAAAAAACAGCTAAAGTCACTTTAAATCTACCAGGAGAGGAAGAACCGAATCGGACTGAAATGATTGTGGGTGACATTCCTTACAATTTGTTAGGAATGGATGTTCTCACAGGCCGAGCGTGGAGAGATGAAGAAGGCTGTTGCTGGAATTTTGGCACACCCACACCAAAGATAAGATTGTTACAGTGTGCTCCGTGCCTGCCACAAAACAGGATAACAAATGTGAGACAATATTCCATCCCAATTGCTGCAAAGGAAGGCATTAAAGAAGTCATTTCTGATTTAAAACAAAAGGGCATTATTGTGCCTTGTCATTCACCATTTAACTCCCCAGTCTGGCCTGTAAGAAAACCAAATGGTAAATGGAGGATGACTGTTGATTACAGGAAATTGAATGCCAATACAGACACACTCACAGCTGCTGTACCTAACATTGCTGATTTGGTACTAGAAATCAAGGAAGCAGCACACCCAGTGCTGGCCTCATTGGATGTAAAGGATATGTTTTTCCAAATCCCTATTGATCCAGAGGACCAAAAATATTTTGCCGTCGCTTGGGATGGGGTGCAGTACACTTTCACAAGGTTGCCCCAGGGATATTAACATTCACCCACACTGGCCCACCACACACTTGTGTGTGAGCTGGAAAACATTCCAGAAATCAAGAATAACACCAACGTCAAAGTCTATCAGTACATAGACAATGTTCTGATAGGGGGCCAGAGTGAGAAGGAAGTAAAAGCAGTTTATGATGCTATAATCAAGCATCTAACTGACATGCATGTAGAAATCCCTGAGGAAAAGAGGCAACCACCTTCCCAAGAAGCAAAATTTCTGGGAATAAAGTGGAAAGGGGGAACCTGGAATATTCCTTCTGAGACTTTGTCCCACCTGAAAGAGATAAAGGTGCCCTCTAATAAAAAAGAATTGCAGGAAATACTAGGAACCCTTCAGTACTGGAGGAAGCATATCCCAGATTTATCTATCATAGCACGTCCTCTTTTTGATTTACTGAAAAAGAATCGTCACTGGGAATGGGATAAATCTCATGAGGAGGCCATTGAATTATTATTATTGGAAGCACAGACTTTCCAAACTCTGGGACCTCTTCACCCAGAAGATCCAATAATAATAGAATGGGGGTTCTCAGCCAGTGCCTTATCCTATCACTTTTGGCAACGAGGGCCTAACGGAAGTACTCGACCAATTGGCTTCTACTCTCAATCATTAAAGGATTCAGAAAAGCGATATTCCATTCTGGAGAAGGGATTGTTAACAGTGTGTACAGCACTGAAAGAAGTCAGCACAGTCATTAAAAACCAAAGGGTAATTCTTCAAGGCCTTTTCAAAGTATTTAACGAAGTACTGTCTGGAAAGGCCCCTCCAGAAGGAATATCCCAAAAAGGTACAGTCAGGAAGTGGTATAGCCAAATTGAGTACTATTCTGGCCTTTTCAAGTTTGAAGAAGGCCCGGACAAACAATTGAAGATTCAGGAACAAATTGGATCGACAGATGAGAAAGATTTAACAATGAAAACTCCCAGTCCTATTAAAGAGGCCTCGGAATACAAGAGTGAAATGGTTAATGCTTGGTTTACAGATGCTTCATCTCGAAGAGAAGGGAGAACCTGGTTGTTTAAATCTGCTGCAATTAAACCCTCCACAGGTGAACAAATAAGTCATGATAAGGGCAGTGCCCAAGTGGGGGAGCTGGATGCTGTTCTTAATGTTTTTGTAAAAGAAAAAGCCTCCAAGGACGCTGTGTACATTTACACAGATTCCTTTGCAGTCTTCAAGGGCTGTGTAGAGTGGATAACTTTCTGGGAAAGTAATAATTGGGAAATTAACGGGGTGCCAGTCTGGCATAAAGAGAAATGGCAACAAATATTGAAAATTGCTAAAGAGAACCCTAATTTTCATGAAGGGTGGATTCCTTCTCACCAGACTAATTGAAAAATGAAGCTAGTAAGTGGAATAACTATGTTGATGAGCTAGCTAGAATTGATGTGAAGGAAATCCGATTAGCTGTCACAGAAGGAGAAAATCAGGAATGGAAAAGATTGCTCGAATGGCTCCACTGTAAAAGAGGCCATTCAGGAATCTTTGATTTATACAAAGAGACACAAGCCCGTGGGTGGCCTGTCACCTGTGAGCAGTGCAAAACATTTCTTCATGTGATCTTTGCAAAATCATACTTGGGGAACATCCATTAACATCTGATCATTTGCATATCAGGGAAGGAAAACCCTTGTGGTCCACATGGCAGGTGGACTACATCGGTTCCTTCTGAAAATCAGGAAACAAACAATATATCATTGTGATTGTGGAAGTTGTGTCAGGATTGACCTGTGCCGAAGCTGTTTCTAAAGCAAATGGAGAAAACACAGTTCATTTTCTGGAAAAGGTATTTGGGGTTCTTCCTAAACCCACAAATATTCAATCTGACAACGGAACTCATTTTACCTCACACCTGGTACAGCAATGGGCTAAAAGGGAAGGTATCAAATGGACATTTCATGTCCCATACTACCCACAAGCTAACGGGATAGTAGAACGTACTAATGGGTTAGTTAAAAGTCTCATTTGTCCACAGGATTCTAGATGGGATGAGAGGTAGGGATATGCAGTCCCTACTATAAACAACAGGTGGGGGGTGAACAGGTACCCTCGCCTAAATGCCTTCTTCCCTACGTCACCTACTCAGGAAAATGGTCAGCACAGAAGACTTTACAACAAATCCAAAACTCCTCTCCATCCTGGACAGACTGTTTTGGCAAACCTGCCAAATACTGCTAAGGTCAAGCTTACTTTACAGACACCAGTGAATTAAAATACATGGGTAGCATCTGATTTAAATGACAAACAACGTAAAATCAGTACAAATTGGATAATTCATGTTGAGGAAATCAGTGTTTTATTTTGGGAGAAATCGGTCATTTCTTTATACCTGTTTCTAGTGATGTTAGTTAATACATTGCAAATCATGACAGCCTAAAGAGCCAGAGACATCCCGGTGACAGTACCAGGCCTGATCAACCTGTTCCTGGACTTCGGAGGAGTTACTTTGTGACCGCTGTGGGACTGATCACCCCATGGCCTAAACAAGGTGCTCTATAACATTGTCTCCTTCTGTACTCCTTTGAGTTGTTGTTTGCAATATATTGTATTGGATGGGAATACTTAAAAATACTGCTACAGAACTCACTGAAGTAACAAGAACTTGGTTCAAATTTGGGGATTTCCTAAATGGTCTGCTTCCTTTTCATTTTGACAGAATTGAAAATTTGGTGTATGTTTTAATAACTGCAATTATTCTATTCCTTTTCCTTTTACTGTTTTAAATAAGGCTGATAAGAAAGGAATGTTTTTCTAACTGTGGGTCTTCAAGGCTGCATCTTTACTCTGCTGGCTCAGACACTACAGGGAGATCTATGACCCCCCCCCGTAGGAGACTGAATTAGACAGACAGCAAAATTCCTGCTCTTCTTCCCTTTTCTTCCGTCCATGGCCAACGTCCAGGGAGGACTCTGTCCATCCATCATCCTCGACCCCCAGGCTCAAGCTCTCTTGACCCTCATCACTCTCCGCTTTTCTCCATCAGCAGTCTGGAATTCTTTGGGACTGTTTGCAGCTGGGGGGTGGGGGAAATAAGAGGCTTTTGCACATATCTGAACGTGTTTGTGTGTGCTTGTATATATTTTCTTGAATCATTGCTGTTTGATTGAAGTTGTATGATTTGGTTTTTGGTCCAGCGGGGGCTCTCTATTTTTCTCTCTCTCCTTCCCTACCTGAGTGGGAGGCAGAGAGGAAGAGAGGATCGGGAGCGTTGTTGTCAGGCCTGAGTCAAATGGTGACACATATCATTGTATATTATGTTTGGGAATTGTTCCCTTGTTTGTTGTTATGGATTATTATATTTTATCTATATTTTTTATCTATATTTGTTTTTACATCCAAGGAGGGGAAAGATCTAATGTGAGGAAAGGGTTTGGACAAGAGCCTGGTTCACACATATATACTAATGGACCATAAGGACACCACATATTTGCTGCCTTAAAAGCCACTGGGTGAGATGTGGGGAACGGTCCATCTTCTCTCTCCCCACACAAGACTAAACAAAATACCTTTCAAGCCAGCAAAACAAGAATGGCGTTTTTTTGCTGATTTAGCCAAGGACAGACTGGAACAGGCCTCTTGCTCTACCAGATAACTCCACAGCAAGAAAACAGCATAAGGGGACCCTGCTCGCTCCCGAGGGATTGCTGCCTGCCCAGCCTAAACCAAACCGGACCAAAGTAGGAGCTTGCCCAGCCTGCATTCGCCACCTACTTCGGGACTAAGGCTGTGCTTGCCGCAGCTGCTGCTGGGAGCGGTCGCCCCGGTTACCGGGAAGCCTGCCCCCCCACGGATCTCCTGCAGAGCCTGCCAGCCGCATCCCGGGAACCACGCGCTACGGAAGGAGGGTAAACGCACACACTCACACTTTCCTGCCGGGTTCAACTCCTACCCTTTCACTCCATTGATTTTACCTCTCCCTCGGAGTGTGCATTTAATAAGACCATAGTACCTTTGAATCCCTTTTCTGATATACACCTAGACAACCGCTCCTGAACCTTGATCCCTTAGTTTGTGTTGACCCTTAATAAACCGATTAATTTGTGAACTAAACATTGGTTTCAGTAACAATTTGTGAGCGTGGTGAGAGGGTCTTCTATCTACCCTCTAAGATACGGTCTGTGGCATTCAGGATCTATAGTGCTTGTCTTGAACAATCCAAGAGATAAGTGATGGACTTTGGCACTCAGGATATCTGTTGTCTGTCTTGTGGCATCTGTCTCAGCAACCCACCCAACCGTTTTGCTTCACCTCCTGTGATGTGTACCTGAGAACTGGGGAGTTTAGTGTGGGACATGCTGAGATTGGAGACAAAGGAGTTCTACAGCTGGTGCTGGGAGCAGAATATCCAGTGATAACCAGGCCTTGATATCTCATGAAAACCACCGACTTAGCAGGAAAAGACAAAGAGTGCCAGT
Organism: Apus apus; assembly: GCF_020740795.1. Lineage (NCBI taxonomy): Eukaryota > Metazoa > Chordata > Aves > Apodiformes > Apodidae > Apus > Apus apus. The sequence goes on along the minus strand of NC_067311.1, from coordinate 5,855,889 downwards.
CTCAAGCCGCTTCCTAGGACCGAACCTCCGCTGCAATAAACTAATCCTGTGGTGCCAGTTGTCTCAACCTCCTCTTTTGTAATGGCTCATCTCATCAATTAGCCAAACAAAGACTATCTGCAGGACATAGCCCCAGTGCCATACCTACCCCCCTCCTATCTCGGAGGAGCACGGAGAAGATAGAAGGATTTTCTCACTTATTCAGGGAGAAAAGTGGGGGTGCAGTGGGCAAGAACTGTATAAAAATCTGGGACACTATGGGTGCAGCGAAGCACTTCCCCACCAGGAACCACTTCCCCACTGACGACATTGCTGGACCGTGGTGGTAACTATGCTCTCGCTTGCTGTCCTCTGTGAGAGGCGAGCGCCACATGTGACCCTCGGTCTCATTCGCAAACCTCTCCACACTGGGGGGGAAGTCACAAAAACATCCTGACAGCCGGTAGCACCCCAATACCGGCCCGCAACAACTGGGTAGAACAAACTGACCTTCGCGTCTCAGCAGTAACATAAACATTCCAGTGTTATCAGTCCACTAGCCATAAAACTTGCTGCTAGTTAAAAGAGAGCTCACTGAAAGAATAAAAACAGTAAAAAGAAAATTGGCTTCATCCTGGCTCAAGCCAGGACAGTTGAAAATCAAGTGATAGGCTTAACTGAGTTTCTTAAGAGGCACAATATACAGATTGAACCTAATGACCCTTGGTCGGAAGCCAATTGGTGTAAACTGGAGAACATTTTAGCTAGGATAGATAAGAACAGAGGCTCATTAAAGGGGATAGTGATATTTGGGAGAGTTTAGATCTTGAGGAGGAGGATTAGGAGGAGGAAAAATGGCTTTCTCTGCCAGCTCCAGCCTCTTCCCGAACAGCGACCGATACCGCTGCTTCCACAGCAAGTGCAGTTACCGGAGGCTTTACCAAAACTGTTCCTCCTGTAGTTGCCTCCTTCTCTGCTGCAACAAGTGTTATTGTGGCTACTGCCGCTCCTGTCACAGGCACCGCTCCTGCTGCTTCTCTAATGCTTGTTGCTGCTCTCACTACCTCTTCCCCTGTAACAATTAAACTTTCGGATCTCAAAGAGGGGGAGGAAGCAGAACTAAAAATGAGACCTGTAAGAAAAACTGAGCTATCAGAGGGGCCACAAGGATATCAGAGGAGAACTGCAATTAAGAGTGCACCTTGGGATCCTCTGCAGATGTAAAAATTACAGGATAGATATGGGTGGCAGCCAGGAGAAACAATAAGTCAGTATTTATGGAGAGTGTGCCTTACTTGAGGAGAACTAGTAATGCTGGATAATACTAAAGCCAGTGGGTTTTGGGGTCCAGCAGTTCAGTTAAATCGTGGTCCCAATCCTGATGACTGTCCATATTCTATCACTATCACTATTAGGCTGGAGAAATAGATCCACAGGATAGGGGAGAACCAACTATTATACCCATTAATTCAATTGATAGTCTGTTAACTGCTATGACCAAAGCAGGTTATTTACAGGCAATGCATGATCATGCTGACAGAGATACTCCAATCACTGCTGAGGTGAACCCTGATATGATAAGACTTCTTTTCACAGGTGCTCTGGCAGACCTAAAAGGTTATTTAGGGAGGTGCAAAGATGGCGCTAGAGAAGATTGGCTTCACAATCAGGGGTTACAAGCCAGTCAGCCAGGATGGCCGATTCCTATGTGGGCAGAATGTTTACATAGTAAGGTGATTCATGCAAGAATTACACGCTTGCACCTGGTGTCTGAAGGTTTTTTGCCCTTTGTGTTTTAAAGCTTTTTCTGGAAGTTTAGCTTGCTTGTTAGAATCTGACCAGCCTAATCCTTCCCGACAAAAGGATCAGGAACTACATCTCCAGCCTTAATTCTTGTCCTTTTACCCTTCCCATCCTCAAGGCATTGCCTTCTCAAAGACTCTGTTTTAAACGAGTTGAGCAAGAAGTTAGCCAAGCTTATACCTACTCCACAGCCTCTTTCTTTATAGCTGTTCCTTGGTTTCCATCACACACACAAAGAGCACCCAACAGGCTCTGTACATTTTCATCCATTTGCATGCAGGAGTTCCAGTTCTGTGTCACTTTTATTACCAAGTGAGAAAAAAAGGAGTCTAGATCCTTTTTCTCACAAGAACCTCTTACTGCTCAGAAAGAAGGCTTTTTCTCTTGAAATTCCCCTCCCTATTCCTTTCCTATCTCCAAAACACCCTGTTCCTACCCCTGTCACTATAATTCTTTAAACCACCAACCCTCTTCAAATTCTAGTTGGAACTAGATGATCTTCTAGGTCCCTTCCAACCCAAACCATTCTATGATTCTATGATTTCACATGGAGGAATCTGCCTTTTAGGCTTTGCAATGGTTTGACCTTGGCCAGCTGCCAGGAGCCCACCCAGCTGCTCTCTCACTGCCCCTCCTCAACAGGACAGGGGGAGAAAACAGGATGACAAAGTTCCTTCACAAAACATCCACCTGCTGGTTCCACAGGGAAATACCTGCTCCGGACAGCATTTTGCCCTTTCCTAAATATGTTTTTACAGGGGTGCCACCTGCTTTGCTGAGTTGCTCAGCTTTGGCTTGTGGTGAGTCCAGTGCCTAGCTGGCTGGAACCAGCTGTGCCTGGCATAGGGCAGACCCTGGCCTCTTCTCACAGAGGCCACCCCTGCAGGCTGCTCCTGGAGCACTGTGTCCTGTTCTGGTCCCCACAGGTAAAAAAAAAAAAAAGGACGCAGACAGACTGGAGAGAGTCCCAAGGAGGGCCAAGATGATGATCAAAGGGCTGGGGAACCTGGCCAATTCCTTGAGCCTTTCCTCCCCTGGAGAAGAGAAGGCTCCGGGGAATGTCACCACAGTATTCCAGTACTTGAAGGACAGCTACAAAGAGGATGGAGGCTCTCTCTTCACAAGGAGCCACACAGAGAAGATGAGGGGCATTGGGTACAAGTTGCACCAGGAGAGAGGTTTCATCTCGAGACAAGACAGACTTTTTTTTTCTTTCTTTTACAGCAAGAACAATCATCCACTGGAACAGCCTCCCCAAGAATGTGGTAGAGTCCCCATCACCGGAGATTTTCAAGATGCCATTGGACAGGGTGCTAGATAATCTCATCTAGGCTCCCTTTCACAGAATCACAGAATCCTAGGGGTTGGAAGGGACCTCAAAAGATCATCTAGTCCAACCCCCCTGCCAGAGCAGGATCACCTAGAGCACATCACACAGGAACTTGTCCAGGCAGGTTTTGAATGACTCCAGTGAAGGAGACTCCACAACCTCTCTGGGCAGCCTGTTCCAGTACTCTGTCACTCTCACAGTAAAGAAGTTCTTCCTGATATTCACATGGAACCTCCTATGCTCCAGTTTGCATCCATTGCCCCTTGTCCTATCACTGGACATCACTGAAAAAAGCCTGGCTCTGTCCTCCAGACACTCGCCCTTAACATATTTGTAAACATTGATGAGGCCCCCCAGTCTCCTCCTCTCCAAGCTAAAGAGACCCAGCTCCCTCAGCCTTTCCTCATAAGGGAGATGTTCCACTCCCTTAATCATCTTTGTGGCTCTGTGCTGGACTCTTTCAAGCAGTTCCCTGTCCTTCTTGAACTGTGGGGCTGTCACCGTTTGACTCAGTTTGACAACAATGCTCTCGATCCCCTCCCCCTCCCACCCAGGTAGGGAAGGAGAGAGAGAAAAAGAGAGAGACTTGGCTGGATTGAAAACTGAACCGTGCAGCTTTAATTAGAATACTAATGTGTGATATGAGAGGAGATATATATATATATATATATATGTGATTATACAAAGGTGTGGGTAGAAGCCTCTCGCCTCCCCCCACCCCCAGCAACTCCCACAGCACTCCCCTCAGACGAGACAATTTCGAGGAATCCCAAAGCTGCTCCTGGAGAAAGGCAGAGAGTTACGAGGGTCAGGAGGGCTTGAGGTCGACGGGTCGACGATGATGGGCAGATGGTGTTTTCCCAGACACTGGCCACGAACGGAAGAGAGAGAGAGAGAGAAGAAGGAAGGGAGACGGAGAGGCGAAGCAAAGCAGAGAGAGAGCGAAGCAGGAAGGGAGGAAGTTTTCTTCTGTCATCTCCGACCTTCCCCCGAGCCTACGTAGATATATGGGATGGAATATCTTTGGCCAGTTTTGCTGTTTGTCTAACCCAGCCTCCCACAGGGGGGCCACAGATCCCCCTCACGGTGTCTGAGCCGGCAGAGCAAAGGCACGACCTTGAGGGCCCAGCAATTATAAAAACATTCCAGTGTCTTATCAACCTAGCAGAACATGCAGTTGCTAGTTGAAGAAAGCTCACTGAAAAGAAAAAAAGGAATCAGCAAAAGAAAAACTGGCTTTATCCTGGATCAAACCAGGACAGGGGCCCAGAACTGGACATAATATTCCAGATGCGGCCTCACCAAGGCAGAATAGAGGGGGAGGAGAACCTCTCTTGACCTACTAACCACACCCTTTCTAATGCACCCCAGGACGCCATTGGCCTTCTTGGCTACAAGGGCACATTCCTGGCTCATGGTCATCCTCCTGTCCACCAGGACCCCCAGGTCCCTTTTTCCTACACTGCTCTCCAGCAGGTCAGCCCCCAACCTGTACTGGTTGGACGAGATGATCTTTTGAGGTCCCTTCCCACCTGGGCTGCTCTAGGATTCTACAATTCCTCAGTGGATCAGTGTTTAATAACCCTTTGCTCTCTGGTTTGGAGCAAAGTGTCAGCAATGTTGCCTGCTAGCCGAGGCGTAAATTCCACCAGGTGCCGCAGACTTATAAAAACTATGGCAATTGTCTCTCTGACTGTATAAAGTCATACGGAGCTACTTCAAAATTCCCCTGCTCAAAGAAGCAGGAAAGCCTTCTATGTAACTTGGGGAATTTACACAGGACAGAACACGAGAGGTTACCTACCTCAATCATTCAGTAAGCAAACAGCGCATCAGTGCAGCATGGAGAAAACATCGTATGTCAGACTCCATCTCCTTCAGGTAAACCATTTCCATCTCTTGCCCAGGAAGATAAAATGAAGGTGAAGCCCTCAGGTTACAAACTTCACTTGATCTCTTGGGGATATATATATATATATTTAAAAAAATATGTATATGAGATGAAGACACCTCCCATTTTGCCGACGGCGAGGGAAGCAAGCAGTCCAGAATCAATGTGATTGATAAAGCAAGCTTCGATTTATTGAATACACAGTGTTACTTTTATACCCTTTTCCAAACCTACATGTAGTGAATTCATTGGATAGTAACCACGCATAGTGAATTCATTGGATAGTAACTACTTGTAGTGATTTCACTGGACGGCAACTACTTGCAGTGATTTTACTGGATAATAACACACATCTGAGTTCCAGGGTTCTTCCTTGTTTTCTATCATTCTACTTCTCTACCTTGTCCTTGAGTTAGTTTAAGCTAACAGAGATTGTTTATACTTGTGTTAGGCTAAAAAAAGAGATTGCTTGTACAGCTGCTGTTTGTGCTACGCTCTCAAGGCCTCTCGAGGAGATAGCAGGGGCCCATGGCCCTGCTGCTCAAGCCATTCTGCAACACCATTGGGCATCTCAGATGCCCCAGTAACATAGTATTCAAGGGCAGTCTCCTAATAGCTGTTAAAGAAAGGTGAAGTTTGCCGTCTCCCTGCCATGCGGTTTTGGTTTGGGTCCGGCTGGGACGGAGTTAACTTTCTCCATAGCAGCCCTCATAGTGCTGTGCTTTGTAGTTGTAGCTAGAAGGGTGTTGAAGACACACCAGTGTTTTAGCTACTGCTGAGCAATGCTCCCACAGCTTGGAGGCTCTCTCTCCAACCACCCCACCCCCAAAGTCCAGGAAGCTGGGGGCAGGCAAGAGGGTGGAAGGGGACAGAACCAGGACAGCTGACCCAAATTGACAAAAGAGATAGTCCACTGTGCTATGGAAGCACCACAGCTGCCATTCAGACCACCTGCTTTCTCCTACCTGCAGCAGGAAGCTGGGCCTACCTCGGTTTCCCCTTGTGAGTCAATTGCTCTTTGTCTCTCAGTCTCACACTCTCTGTCTCTCAGCTTCACTGCCCTTAGCCTGGAGCTGGAGAGTTTCCACGGAAAGCAAAGAGCATAGTAAACTCTGAGCTGGTATCAATCTCCAAAGCACCAAAAGAAGGCCAAGTTGATATCTGTGGTGCCAGCTGCTCTCCTGTGTTGAAGAACACAGAGCCCAGCTTGGCTCCAGCGAGGCCAAACGGAAACCAAAAAAAGAACGGAGAGATAGATAAACACAAGAATTTGCTTAATGAGGGAAAATGCTTCCTTGGTGTCACGAGCCGATACTGGGGGGCTACCGGCTGTCAGGATGCTTTTGTGACTTCCCCCCCTGCCTCGATGTGGAGGGGTTTTTGAATAAGACCGAGGGCTCACACGTGGCACTCGCCTCGCACAGAGGAACGGCCACTGCGGGACCGTATTTTAGAGTGGTAGGTAGAATGCACCCCCCCACCATGCTCTCAAATTGCTTCAAAGACCAATGTTTACTTCACTAATTAATCAGTTTATTAAGGGTTAACACAAACTGGCTCTTTAAGTTGTCGGACCTGCAATATATTAACTAACGTCATTAGACATAAGTATACAGAAATACAAACACACACACACAAAAAAACACAAACCAAAAAATGAAACACTGATTTACTTGACTTGAATTATCCATTTTGTACTGATTTTATGTTGTCATTTAAATCAGATGCAACCCATGTATTTGAATTCACCAGTGTTTGTAAGGTGAGCTTGACCTTACCAATGTTTGGCAAATTTGTCTGGACAATTCGTCCAGGATGGAGAGGAGTTTTAGATTGCTTAAAAGACCTTTTATGTTCTCTGTGATCTTGAGTGGGTAACTCAGGGAAAAAGGCATTCAGTCGGGGGCACCCGTTCACTCCCCACCTATTATTTATAGTAGTGATTGCATACCCAAATCTTTCATCCCATTTTGAGCCCTGTGCGTGAATGAGACTTTTAATTAACCCATTAGTGCGTTCTACTATCCCATTAGCTTGTGGGTAGTATGGGACATGAAATGTCCATTTGATACCTTCCCTTTTAGCCCGTTGTTGTACAAGATGTATGGTGAAGTGAGTTCCATTGTCAGATTGGATATTTGTGGGTTTAGGCAGAATCCCAAATACCTTTTCTAAGAAGCAAACCGTGTTTTCACCATTTGCCTTAGAAACAGCTTTGGCACAAGTCAATCCTGACACAACTTCCACAATCACAATGATATATTGTTTGTTTCCTGATCTTCGGAAGGGACTGATGTAGTCCACCTGCCATGTGGACCACAAGGGTTTTCCTTCCCTGATATGCAGAGTGTCAGTTGTTAGGGGATGTTCCCCAAGTCTAATTTTGCAAAGATCACATGAGGAAATGACTGTTTTGCACTGCTCGCGGGTGACAGGCCACCCACGGACTTGTACCTCTTTGTATAAATCAAAGATTCCTGAATGGCCCCTCTTACAGTAAAGCCATTCGAGCAATCTTTTCCATTCCTGATTTTCTCCTTCTGTGATAGCTAATCTGATTTCCTTCACATCAATCCTAGCTAGCTCATCAACATAGTTATTCCATTTACTAGCTTCCTCCTTTAGAGCAGTTTGGTGCGAAGGTATCCATCCTACATGAAAATTAGGATTATTTTTGGCAATTTTCAGAATTTGTTGACACTTCTTTTTATGCCAGACAGGCACCCTGTTAATTTCCCAGTTCTTACTTTCCCAGAAAGTTATCCACTCCACACAGCCCTTAAAGACCGCAAAGGAATCTGTGTAAATGTTGATATCTGTGGTGCCAGCTGCTCTCCTGTGTTGAAGAACACAGAGCCCAGCTTGGCTCCAGCGAGGCCAAACAGAAACCAAAAAAAGGAGAGATAAACACAAGAATTTGCTTAATGAGGGAAAAGGCTTTCTTGGTTTTTCCTTTGTTTCCCCTTTTGTTCTCCACTAGAGGATTTTTGAGGTATGGCTAACCAGTTAAATGGCAGCAGCCAATCCCTTTATTCTATAAAAGCCTAGTCCCATCTTTGGTCGGGGAGATTCCTGTACATTTTTCTTAGAAGGAGTACTGCATCTTCTCCCCTCCAGTGGGGACGCCTGCTCAAGCAGTTACTCCTCGAGAGGTTGAGAGAAAGGGACACCTGGCCGTAGCCAAAGAAAGGGTAAGGAGTATCAAATCCCTATCTATGCGTTCTTAATCGCATCTTCTTCGCTAATTTAAACATTTAAGACAGTTTTGAGTTTTAAGCTTTGGAACTTTAAGACGTTAGGATCCTTGTAAACATAAAAGACTGCAGTCAGTGTATTATCACATTGCCTATAGGTATTACTTCAATCATTGTTCTAGATCTAGCATACGACCTATTCACGAGGAAGTTGCTAGCACTCAAACAATTAGCCTTTGTGTAATAGTTGACTATTTGGTTGTGTATTTTATTATTAAGGTACCTTCTTGTCTTGTTATCCTAATACCCTGTTTTGCTACCCTATATCCCAACGCTCGTGTAATCCGATGTATGCCTTTATAGTCTCATCTTTGGGATCCTTTGCGATTTACAATGAATCTTGGTTCTGTACATACACATCTCGTCTGCTCTCTTGCCCCGTACGGGACACTACCATAGCCCTCCTTGCCAGAAAAGGGATTATCAACAGGGCCTTATCGCACAGCCATTGATAAAGTGCTCCAACAGGACTTGGATGCTTCCAGCACATTGCGCTGTGCCAAAACCACCCTTGCACGGCACGCCGAGTAGCGTCACATACAGTAGTTTCCAAGGTTTTAGCAGCAGCCTACACACCGGCTTTACGTACGTTTGCGTACCACTCACGAAAAGCTCAGAGTTTGCTTCCTACAAGATGCAGGAGACTGCTAAGCGGCTCCAGCATCACGCTTCAATGACTGGGGCAAATCTGTTAACACCGTTAACCGACTGAAACATGCCACATACTTACACTCCAGGGAGGCACCAGTTTAACTTGCAGAACTATTTCCCTCAGTAAGACATGCCAAGACAGAGATGATATCCCCATGGTAAATCTTTATTGTGCAACTGCCGCTCAAAGCTTTCATTACCTTCCACAGACACGCCACACACACACACACAAACAATCAGACATCAACAGTGGCTAGACTGATGGGCAACAGACAAAATCCATTCGGTGGCCGTTTGTACACGTGCAGCAACTCTCGCGGTGCTAAAATCTTAGCCAGGCGGCCAGCCCAACAGACGGCCACCCGGAATACGTAGATGTTGGCGATAGACAGACTGCCCACCCTCAGGCCCTTCATCCACAACCGTCCGGAATCCATCGGTCAGGCCCAGGCGAGCAGCACGCTTCTTGCCAACAATCTTGAAAGGCCAAGAAGCTGGAGAAGGAAGCACAAAACCATAAATAAAAAATAACATAAACAAACAGCCACACACAAAGAGGGGAGATGGGCGGGAAGGGAAGGAATGGGAGCAGGGGAACCACCCGGAGAAACCAGTTAGCCAATTCCTAGCAATTCAACCACTGCGCTTCAAATTACCGTCCGTCCGCCTGCAACCGACGTTTTCCAAGCAAAGCTACAAAGACCGATCATGCACACTACTATAGAGAAAAAAAAGAGCTATGCAATTTTTTTCCAAGCTAGACGCTAACGGACTACAAAACAGCCAGAGAAGCTAAGTTTGTCTCTGGGTTAAAGCCCCCACCCTGCCAAAAACCCCAAGCCCTCTTCTCCGTATTGCAAACAACTACTACTACTCTTACTCCTAAAACCACAACAACAGGCATCGGACTGGGCTCCAAAACAACACCGCATTTTGCACCTGAAGTACGTACCCATTGCTTTATATCACTGCTTTGAGTCAAAAAGCTCAAGTCCGTTACAAGCTAGAGGCAAAGGGCTATAGCGCCAGAAAACCCAAAATAGCCTACTGTGCCCTATCAAGAGGAAAAGGGGGGGTGGGAAAGAGTCTAGTAAATTAGCAACTAATTACAGGTAGAGTTTAGCGTACAGAAAGCTTCACAGTACTTACAGATTCACCAGAATCTTCCGCTTCCGATAACCTGATAATTGGCTCCTTAGGCATGACTAGGAAACGCGTCGGAGCTTGGGGTGAAAGACCACAGAAGGCAAGGCACTGGAGGAAGAGCAAACAGTTAAAACGTAATTGGCTTCAGAGAAAGGTAATGTAACTCAAGCAAATCAATATGCCCCGCTGAACTCGTACAGCAGCAGATTACCAGACGCCCTAAAGGCACATCAAGACCTACATTTCTCCTATGCAGAGCCAACTCGTTACGGTCACTCCTCAGACGTTCGCCGTTTACCTACCTACCTAGGTATGTACATACACCTGGAATCCCCGAGGAGACTGACTGCGTGTGCTTCTTCTAAGGTTTCGAGACTATCACCCTACACGAGGCAGGACCACTCCCACCCCCCGGCAGCAAACTTTGCACGACTTGCAGTGCCAAAGAGATATCACGCGGCAAAACGTACTGCGGCTGCCACCAAGTGCGTTGCCGTCAGAGGCCCTCCTACTACGCGCGACGCGCGCGCACGACACGGCGGGGCTTGGGAACAGAGGCGAGCCGGACAGCACCAGCAACACACTACGCGCCGCGGCAGGCGGAAGACGGAGTGGGGGAGCACCGAAAAAGCGCGATGTTTTAGGGATGGTGCAGTAGAGGAGCGCCACAACCCAGAGAGGCCCAGTCCGCTTGCCCGCCCGCCCTGGCTCCAGCGGCAACGCCGCCACCCCGCCCTGCCGGGCACGCGCAACGGGTCCTCGGCTCAGGGCGCCTGCTGAGCGCGGGGGGAGGGGAGAGAGGAAGGGAAGAGGAACGCGCACAGAGCAAAGCCGCGGCTACCTCCTCGTCCCTCGTAGATGACGCTGGCGGGGAAGCGCCTTGCACGATGATCTTTCCGAAGGCAGTAGTGGCGCCACCCGGCCGGGCAGCCCGCGCCCCAGGAATCTCGTCTGCCACGCCGACGGCCCGTCCTCGCCCCCGCGCTTCCTCCCCTCGGCCAGGCCCTCCGCGGCGCCCCTTGGGCCGCCGGCACGATCCCGCGTCTCGATTGGCTGTCTCGCCCTGTCGTTTCCGCTTGTCCCCGCCCCCCTGGCGGTTCCGCCCCCGTCGACCCGGTGCTAATGACCGCCTATAGAAGCTTCTTATGTTGATTTCGATAAAAGTGTTGATAGAAGTGTTAAAGTAGAACTAGGCCTTTTTGGAAACTTACTGAAGTGAATCTTTCTTCATAAGATAGACTATTGCTTATTAGAATTATAAAGGCGACTAGCACATAAGGAGTAAGCAGGATGGCATTGTTTAGCTTAGATAAGGCTTGGAATGTGAGGGTATTGTGTGAGAGAATGTTTAAACAGGAGCTTGCTGAGAAAGCAGAAAAAGTTTGTGCAGACCTCGGCAGATAAACCAGATTCGACCGACTTTAAGGAAAGGAACGCCAGAGGTGAAAAGTGCACAGCGAGGAAGACATACAAGCCTTCATCTCAAAGACCCCCGCCCGCGACCCCCAGGAGACACTGCGCAGACGCAGCAAGGAGGAGTTCGGGGTGGCAACTATGATAACGATTTCCTGGAACTAATTGTAATAACCCCTCCCTATCCCCGGACACCTAATGTATATGCAACAGCATGGATGAATATGTATTACTTTGTGGCATATAACGAGCTTGCCAACAGCCCTAGGGTGTGCACGTTTGTGGAGGAGCGATCCCCCGTGCACCCAGCGCTGAATAAACATACCTTCTTTATAACCGTATAGGTTGTAAGGCCGTTATTCCGCACGTCAGTTTTGGCACCCCAGATGGGACCCTCTCCGCTCGGCTGCAGGATCGACTGAGGAGCGGACGTCCTAGGCGCGCCCCGGGGTTTCTCGGAGGAACTCCGCTCCCAGGCGCTCACTGCGGGAGCAGACAAGGACCATCTGCAGCGGACAAGCTATGCTAAGACTTTGAATCCCCACCCGGATACGGGTAGCTTGGGGCTTGCAGCCCCCACCCGGGAACAGAAAAAAGACCGGTATTTGTTTGTGTGTGTGACTGAGACGTGCAGTTAAGCACCAAGTGAGTGTGGAGTTCTGATCCGCGGTTCCGTAGCTCCGCGAGGGGCGCGGCCGGAGACGAGGAAAGCGAAAGTTTTGTCATTTGTAACTATGTTTCAAGAGATCCCTGTTTTAAAATTTAAACAACAGCAAAGTTTGGCTAATGGTAGCTTGGAGTGTCTTAGCAGCTGCCGAAGGGATAATAACTGGATTGATAATTGTTGTGTGTTTTGTAAGTGTCCCAGTATCCTATGTCTTATGTGACTAATGTCATGTGTGTATTTTAGAGACAGTGGTATTATTGGCATTATTAATTGTGGGGCTGACCTGTTGGTATTTGGGGAGGATTTGGGAAGAATTTATAGCCTCACTGAAGTATATTGTGTTGGGTTAAAAATGGGAAACACACAGGACAGTGGAATTCTTAAGAAAAGTCCCCTGGGCTGTATACTGGCCCACTGGAAGAATATTGCAGGGGGGTTGGGAGGGTCACTTAGTAAAAAGACTCTCATCAAATATTGTAAGCAATGGTGGCCGCCATATTGATTAGAAAGTGAAGAAAAGTGGCCAATGAATGGGACCCCAAATTATAATACCCTCCTTCAACTTACGTTATTTCTCAGAAGAGAGGGAAAATGGGATGAAGTATCATATGCAGATATGTTCTTTTCCCTGCGAAATCATCCGGAGTGGCAAAGGGACTGTGGGATGGTCCCACCCTCTGACCCGCTAGTTGTTAGCATTAGAAAGAGAACAGGCTAAGGAATTAAAAGGTAAATTAAAGAGATGCTGTTCTGCCTGTAGTATTGGGCAGCGATGCACACGGCCCAGAAAAATCAGGCACAAATTGCAGAAACTTAGACCAGCTGAAAGCCGAAATGTGGAGATATTATTGGATGAGGCTAGGAGGGTATTCAGCAACAGGGAAGCAGCAAACCAACGAACCCAGAGACAAGTAGTTGCTGTAGTAAGGGAACAAGTAGTAAATGGCCCACGGAGAGGCCAATTGAGAAGGAATCAATGTGCCATCTGTAAACGAACAGGGCACTGGAAGGACGAGTGTCCTGAACGAATGAACAAAAATAGTTGGAATTGGAAAGGCCCACGGAAACAACGGGTTATCGCCCATGTTAAAGACAACTGACGGGGACCTGGGGAATCCACCCTAGCAGATCCACCGGTTATGGTAGTTTTGGTCTTTTGAATTACTTTGTCATTGGACTACGGGTTTTGTTTCTGTGTATTGATTGGGATCTGACTAAAATGGGAAACAGTCTAAAGGTGGTATTCTGAAAAAATCTAGTTGTTTTACTTGTCTGGTAACTGTTAAAAAGTGTTGTTTAGCTTGTGTCTGATACTGTCCTTTTGTTTCACTTGTGTCTATGTAACCACGGATAATGTATCCTCAGCAGGATGTGACATTACTAAATGCTCACCATTAGGATGTATTCTGGAGATTGGAATAAGTTTGGGAGTAAGCCTTTGATAATTCGTGGATTGCAGTCAATGTGGTTTTGCAAACATGAAGGAGGATGAGGTGTGCCGTATGTGGATGGTTTTATGATAATGAAATGTAAGTTCAGTTAGGAAAGTTGTTGTAAGTCGATGAAAGGGGATGAGAATATAGAGGATCAGTTAATGGAACCCTCAACTCTCCCTCTCCACCCTGGTAATATGAGGGGGAGTGAAAGGGGGGGGGCGAGTGGGCGTTTTGAGAATACAGATTCCAGTCAGGTGGCTGGGAGAGGGGGGGGGGGCAGTGTCCCGCTGTTCATGCCCCTTTAAGACAAGCAGTCAAGGTGGAGGGACGGCTTGTTGATGTGCATGTCCCTTTTAAAGCATCGGGCCTGTTAAATTGGAAGCAGTTTGTGGGGCCAATGCGAAGAAAAGTGTTGAAGCTACTCAAAGCAATAATGATAATTTAAAAAAACATGTAATAATTAAATTAAAAAAAAAAAATCCTCTTCAGTAATGAGAATAGTCAATAGTTGAAGAAGCTAAAGAAGTGGAATATAAATATCCACAAGATTATATTAACCATCTTATGCCCAGGGAGAACCCGGACTGGAATCCTAATTCCGGGAGAGACCGGGACAGACTAAAGGAATGTCAACAATTAATTTTGTATGGGGTCCAGGGTGGGACCCACAAACAAACCGAACAAACTTGTGCATGAGGTTAAACAGGGGTCTGACAAAGCATTTTCAATCTCCTTTGAGAGACTATGTGAGCCTGCTAGAAAATTGATATATTGGGACCCGGAAGCTAACTGTAAAATGTTTAACAATGTTGTTTACATGTCAGTCTGCCCTGGATAACGGAAAGCAAAAAGCAGAGGCCAGGCCAGAGTGAGATCATGGTCTATGAGGCACTGCTGAAATCGAGCCTGGTTGGGTTAAATCAGTGTGTATATTGTAAGCAAGGAAGAGCATTGGAAAAGGAATTGTCCCCGATCCTGGCAGAAGCCTCTAGGTCTAAATTAGATCCTATCTTGACGATAGATCAAGATAGGGACTCAGACTGGCTGGGGGTGGAATTAAATTCCCCAGCAGAACAATAAAGCTGGGGAAGGACAGGGTTAATTTTTGGTGAATACAGGAGCTAGTTATGCTGTTCTAAATTCTTGCAAGGGACCCTTAGGTAAGTTTTCTATACCAGTTGTTGGTGCGGCAGGGAAAAGAGATGTTATGCCCTTTTTCCAACTCCTCAGGAGAGGGCTGGGAAAACGGACCTTGCTATACGTACCTGAATGCCCGTTGCCGCTTTTGGGCGTGAGAACAGGAGGCTGAAATGGTGGGCTTGGGCTCACTGACACCAACCCCCACCCCCTTCGTTGGCTGGCCCAACGCTGGATCTGCAGCGTGTTTGAGCCACGGGGTGGTGTGCGGAACCAGCCCTCAGGCTGGAATATGTGTCAAAGCTCCATTGTAACCCCTCTCGTTTGCATCCCAAAAAGCCTTCCTGGGAAGACACAGATAAGGACCCGAGGAGTGGAGGGGGTGGAGGCCCACTTCAGCTGCTCAGTCTTACCACGGCAAAATGGGTACAGGTATTTGTTGGCGTTAGTAGATACCTTCTCAGGTTGGCCTGAGGCTTTTCCATGTCGCACCAATCAAGCAAAGGAAGTAAGTCAAATTGTATTAAAAAAGAATAAAAATCACTCCTAGGTTTGGAGTGCCAGACGTGATCTCCTCTGATAGGGCTCCACACTTTGTGTTACAAGTGGTTCGGCAGGTTACTAAATTATTAGAAATTAATTGGAAATTGCATACAGCTTACCACCTGCAAACAAGCAGGCAAGTGGAAAAGATGAATAATTTGATAAAGACACAACTAAGTAAAATCTGTCAGGAAATACATTTAGGGTGGGATCAAGCCCTCCCTATTGCATTATTAAGGCTCTGACTAAATACCAGGGACAGGATCTCACTCAGGTGGGAGAAATTAATATACAAGAATATCTGATTGCATTAGGGAAACACTTACAAGAAGTAAATAGACGGGTAATGTCTACCAGAATGTGGGGTTTGGATTCCCTGGTGCATTTATTTAAACTTGGGGATTTGGTTTATGGTAAAAAATTTTCAGGTGACCCTCTCAAAGAGAAGGGGAGCGGCCCCCTGGATCCACTATTCAAGAATCAAGAAGGGTCCTGGCAGAGCACGGAAATCTCAACCTGCAAGACCCCTGTCTGTAAGACTGATCCGAAACTAATGTTAACGTTGCTAACCTCAGGTTTATGGGAGCATTCATTCCTAGTCGGCCCTTGAGAAGCAAATGGCCTTGTAAAGACAACACTGGGACATCTGTACTAAAAGTGGTAAATTGACAGGAATCGGTCCCACTACACCACAGATAAAACAGGGTCTGGGAAGCTTTTGCAGCCTGCAGGATAACCGGTTTCTAGATATTTATTTTCTTTTTAAGAGCAGTCAGCAAGGAGGCTGACTGATACGGCTGGGGGGGGGAGGGAACCTACATTCATCCCATACCGATCAATGTCAATGTGATGCCGGCATCAGTAATAGATGCCCAGAGCCTAAGGAAGGGGTTCAGGTCAGCAGGGGAGCACCTGGAGTGTGGCATAATGAAATCCCAGCCCCTCCAGCTAATCAGGTAACTTCACTGGAGGCCCAGCTTAAATGCCTCTATACAAATGCACGGCAGCATGGGGAATAAACAGGAGGAGTTAGAGATGAGCGCGAGCCTGCAGGGCTATGATCTCATTGGCATCACTGAGACCTGGTGGGATGGCTCCAATGACTGGAGCATCAGAATGGAGGGTTATAGACTCTTTAGGAAGGACAGGCAGGTGGGACCGGGCGGGGGCGGGGGTGTTGCCTTCTATGTCAAAGACCAGCTGGAGTGCACGGAGCTCTCCCAGGGGATGGATGAGAAGCCAACAGAGAGCTTCTGGGTTTAGATTAAAGGGAAGGCAGGCACGGGTGACATCACGGTGGGGGTTTGCTACAGGCTGCCTGAGCAGGAGGACGGTATAGATGAGGCACTCTACAGACAGATAGGAGCAGCTTCACATTCGCAAGCCACGGTCCTCATGGGGGGACTTCAACCACCCTGATATCTGTTGGAGGAACAACTCTGCAAAACACAAACAATCCAGGAGGTTCCTAGAGTGCATGGATGGTAACTTCCTTTTCCAAGTCATCGAGGAACCAACAAGGAGAGGTGCTATGCTGGATTTTGTCCTCACCAACAAGGAAGGGCTGGTTAGGGATGCTAAGCTCAAGGGCAGCCTTGGTTGTAGTGACCATGAAATGGTGGAGTTCAAGATCCTTAGGGCAGCAAGGAGGGCTCACAGTAAGCTTACTACCTTTGACTTCAGGAGGGCAGATTTCAGCCTCTTCGGGGATCTGCTTGAGAGAGTGTCTTGGGATAACATCCTGGAGGGAAGAGAGAGCTGGCTGATATTTAAGGATCACCTTCTCCAGGCCCAAGAGCAATGCATCCCAACTAAGAGAAAGTCAGGTAAAAACTCCAGGAGGCTGGTGTGGATGAGCAAGCAGGTCCTAGAAAAGCTCAAATTGAAGAAAGAAGCATACAGAGGGTGGAAGCTAGGCCAGGTACCTTGGGAGGATTACAGAGAGGTTGTCCGAGCAGCTAGGGATCAGGTGAGGAGAGCCAAATCCCTGCTAGATATAAATCTCACGAGGGGCATTAAGAGCAATAAGAAAAGCTTCTATAGGTATGTTGGGGAGAAAAGGACGACCAAGGAAAATGTAGGGCTTCTCCTGAAGGAAACGGGTGAGCTAGCTACGCAGGTTATTGAGAAGGCTGAGGTCCTCAATGACTTCTTTGCTTCAGTCTTCTCTGGCAAGTGCTCCAGCTTCATCACAAAGGCCACAGCAGGTGAAAGCAGGGACTGGGAGAAGGAGGTATCCCCCACTGTAGGAGAAGAACAGGTTCGTGACCATCTAAAGAACCTGAAGGTGCACAAGTCTATGGGACCTGATGGGGTTCATCCACAGGTCCTGAGGGAGCTGGCGGATGCAGTTGCTAAGCCCCTGTCCATCATATTTAAGAGGTCATGGCGGTCTGGTGAGGTTCCCACTGATTGGAAAAAAGGCAACATAGCCCCTGTTTTTAAAAAGGAGAAAAAGGAAGACCCGGGCAACTACAGGCCGGTCAGTCTCACCTCTGTGCCCGGCAAGATCGTGGAGCAGATCCTCCTGGGAAATCTGCTAAGGCACATGGAAAATAAGGAGGTGTGGGAAACTGTCCTTTTCTTCCCCACATAAGTCTAAACAAAATGTCTTTTAAGCCAGCGAAGGCCTCTCCTGATTATCCCCAGCTAACGAACTAAAACAGACTTGCTTCTCAAGGACAACTGAACCCAAAACAACAGATGTGGCCCGGGACAGAAAGGATGGACAACAAGCCACCCTGTGCCCCGGCAGTCACCGTCTTAAAGTGGGGCTCACGGATGCTCATTGGCTCTGGACAGTGACACTGATCTGGACAGTGGGTCAGGGGGTACAAAAGGTGGCGAGTGGCAGCAGGTGGGCCTTTTCCCTCCTCCCTGAGGCCCGTTCGGACGCTTCTGCCTGGGACACCCCCCTGTCTGCGGACACTGGTGCTGGGACCCATGCCTGCCTGCCTGCCCCGGGTTCCAGCCTGAGCCTCAGCGCCGAGCGTGCCGGGGGTCCCGAGCCCTGGGGTCGGGGCCGGAGCCCCCTCCCCGTGTTGCTGCTACTGGAGGGGAAACCAGCGGCGCTGCACCCGCTGCCGAGAGGCCGCCCCTCCGACACCACGGACCTGCCGTCCTGCCTTCCGGCCACCGACCGGACGCTGGACAAGCCGCCGGAGGGGTACATCACCTCACACACACACACATACCCACACACACATATTCCTTTCCTCATACTTGCACACACAGCGCGACCTCTTAAGGAGGACCGGCGTCGGGTTTCCTTCCCTCCTCCCTCCTTCCTTTGATCCTTAATCCTCTCCCTTAAAAGCACCTTTGCATTGCCTCCCTAAAGGACACTTGCTCATTACATACATATTGATATCCCTGGTAGCCATTCACACCTGTATTGTCCCCGAACATCATCCCTCGGTTTGTGTTAACCCTTAATAAACCTATTAGTTTTGTGGAGTAAATCTTGGCTTTAGAGGCAATCTCTGAGCGTGGTGGGATGGGGGGGGGCTTTCTAGCTACCACCCGGAAATACGGCCCCGCGGTGGCCGTTCCTCTGTGAGAGCAGCGCCGCGTGTGACCCTCGGGCTCAATTCACAAACCCTCCACATTGAGAGGGGGAGTCGCAAAAGTATCCTGACAGCCGGTAGTCCCCCGGTACCGGCTTGCGACATCTGGTGTCAGAAGTGGGATTTCGGGGGTCGTTAGAAGCCCCCCACGCTCTGAAATTGCTTAACTAGTAAAAAAAAAAAAAAATAAATAAAAAAAATAAATATAATTAATTAATTATATAAAAGAAAATGGCTACCAAGGGGGATATAGGTGATGCAGATGCTGTAAGTGCTGGTATAGAAAATGTAGAAAATGAAATTAGTGAGGAAAGCACTGAAGTTCAGGAGGCGCCATTTTCATCTCCCTCTAGTTTTGAGGAGGAATTGCAGAAATGGGCATTTGTGCGTCCCTTCTGGGAGCACCTCAAGAGGCGCGGGCACGCTCTACAGAGGGAGCAGTACAAACTGATTTACGATGCCTACATGGGGGGAGACCTCAGTAGACTAGCAAATTACATCATGACTTTGGAAGATGGTACTCCTCTGTCTAAAGAGCTTAAAAAGGAGATTAAGAAACATGGGCTTGATTTCATCAATTCCCGAAATTTCTTTATCCTGGCCATGGTGGTGCAGCAAGCAAAGGAGGGATTACAGCAAAGAACTGAAGGGTTACAGCGAGAGAATAAAGAGTTGCAGCAAAGAATTGAAGGGTTGCAGCAAAAACCCGAAGAGTTGCAGCAAGAGATTGAATGGTTGCAGCAAGAGATTGAAGGGTTGCAGCAAGAGAATATAAAGTTGCAGCAAAGAATTGAAGGGTTGCAGCGAGAAATTGAAGGGTTAAGAAAGCAGGGAAAGGAGAGAACTGGTGCCACCCTGTCTCACTTAGGTGATAAATGGGGGGAACTTGCTAATTGTGAGGATTCCTCAGGTTCTGGTAGTCAGGATACTGAGGTCTTGGATGACTTTAACACACTAAAGAAATGTAAGCCCGTAAACTCTGAGCAATCAGATAGGAAAAGTGTGAGTTTTCATTTCGGGACAGAAAAGCAGCACCGATTTTGGAATCAAAGCCACAGCCGCAAGAGCAGCAAGCCCCCGCACAGCTGCAGCCCCCCCCTCTCCAGAGGGAGCAGGAGGAGGGACTAAGGGCAGATTTTAGGATATTACACGAGGCAGTTAAGGACTTCATGACACATAACACTCAAAGAATTAGCAATTTGGAGATGGATATTCACCACAGCATTCGAAGGATTGGTGAATTGGAGAAATATGTCCACCGACTTCCCATAAATAGGGACAAAGTCCCAACTAATTTACCTTCTCACTATACCGGTTACTGAAGATGAGGAGGAGGAAGGAGAATAGAGTATAAAACAACTGCGCCCGGTTATGAGAACGACTTTTGCTCTTGATGAAGATACTGGTAGGAAGAAAGATAAGGTAGTCAAGGAAGTAGCTTACACACCATTAGAATTGGCACAATTAGAAAACAATACAGCAGGCGCCCATCTGAGACAGAAGCTGAATATGTAATGAGGAGTGTCCCTCACAGGAGGAGACGAGATCAGATTAAGTGAACAAGAAGCTAGAGGGTACTGGGGATCTGGAATTATTCTAACGACTGGAGATGGGGGGACACCCCCTGGTCCCTAACCCAGCGAGCAGCTTTCTTCGTTGGCTCGACTGATCCCCTTAGCAGAGAGAGCCGAGGACCCTGCGGGGGGGCTATTCCTAACATTTTGGACAATGTCCAAAAGGCTGCTGCAATTCAAATGATTTATGACCATGATTTAGTACCAGATCAAGAAAGTCCTATGAATCTCCGAGTGAAACCAGACAGAATGAAGGCCTTAATCAGGGGGCTCCCTCTGTTACTTAAAGAGGCAGCCGTGAAAATCAAACTTAGAATCGAAAAAGGAGATCTGCGAGGATTTACATGGTCTGATTTGGCCAAAGAATTGATAAAATACGGCAAGGAATATGAGGATACATCTGATTCTGAAGATGTTCCCAAGCCTTCTGCAGCCAGACAAAAGACTCGAGCCTCCTATGCTGATGTGGCTGCCAGGTCACCCCGGGATCCTCCTAAGCAGTGGGAGAAATCACGGGGTGACTGGACAGTCGTGGATAGATCTAGAAACAACAGAAAGCCAAACATCACCCATAAAGCCAGTACCCTGAAAACAAAGGTGCTTCATTCCTCGAGGTGATGACAAAGGGCCCTACGCTAAGCTTAGGAGGAAGCCAGGCGTAAAGGTATCCCATCGAAGCTTTTGTCTCAGGATATTCTTATCAGCTTCTGAAAGGACCTGGTAGAAAGTTGGCCTACACGGCCCAGCTCAAGGTCTAATTCAAGAGACAGATCCAGGGAAAAACCCAACAAGTCGGGAACTAAATAGCCCTCCTTCTGCCAAGGAAAAAGAAATCAAAAAGAAAGAAAAAGAGACAGGGGGGGGGAGAGGAAAACCAAAATTTTGACACAGGAAATGAAAATGATCAACAGAAAAATGACAAACAATCAGGCCCTAAAGCTCCCAACCCTCCAAGAGATTGGCAAAACGTACTACGATTAGTTCAAAACAAAAATGGGGACTTGGAGCTTACTTGTGCTATTGGGCCAAGACGCTATCCTGTAACATTTGTGGTGGACACAGGAGCACAAATTTCCACGCTAAAAGCTGATGTAGCTGAACAATGTGGCATTAAACCAGCTAAAAAACCAATATATGTAAGTGGAGCATTTGGTAACTCTGCTTTACAAAAAACAGCTAAAGTCACTTTAAATCTACCAGGAGAGGAAGAACCGATTCGGACTGAAATGATTGTGGGTGACATTCCTAACAAATTGTAAGGAATGGATGTTCTCTTGGGCCGAGCGTGGAGAGATTGAGAACGGTCCGCTACTGGAATTTTGGCACACCCACACTAAAGCTGAGGTTGCTACAACGTGCTCCCCGTCTGCCACAAAGCAGGATCACAAATATTAAACAATATTCCATTCCTGTTGCTGCTAAGGAAGACATCAAGAAGTCATTTCTGATCTAAAACAAAAGGGCATTATTGTGCCCTGTCATTCACCATTTAACTCCCCAATTTGGCCTGTAAGAAAACCCAATGGTAAATGGAGAATGACAGTCGACTACAGGAAATTGAATGCCAATACAGATGCACTCACAGCTGCTGTACCTAACATTGCAGATCTGGTGTTAGAGATCCAGGAAGCAGCACACCCAGTGCTGGCCTCCCTGGACATAAAGGATATGTTCTTCCAAATCCCTATTGATCCTGAGGACCAGAAGTATTTTGCCTTCACTTGGGATGGGGTGCAGTACACTTTCACAAGGTTGCCCCAGGGATATAAACACTCACCCACACTAGCTCATCACGCACTTGCGTGTGAACTGGAAAACATTCCAGAAATCAGAAATAATTCCAAGGTAAAAATCTATCAATACATAGATGATGTGCTGGTAGGGGGGCCAGAGTGAGGGGGAGGTAAAAGCAGTTTATGATGCTATCATCAAGCATCTCACTGATATGCAATAGAAATCCCTGAAGAGAAAAAGCAACCTCCATCCCAAGAGGCAAAATTTCTGGGAATAAGATGGAAGGAGGGGACCTGGAATATTCCTTCCGATACTTTATCTTACTTAGGAGAGATAAGGCACCCACCAATAAGAAAGAACTACAAGGGATATTAGGAACCTTCCAGTATTGGAGAAAGCATATCCCAGACCTATCCATCATAGCACGTCCTCTTTTTGATCTATTAAAGAAAAATCGTCACTGGGGAATGGGATCAGTCTCATGATGAGGCCCTTGAACTGTTGTTATTGGAGGCACAGATCATACCAAACTCTGGGGCCCCTTCACCCGGAGGACTCCAATAATAATAGAGTGGGGGTTTTCAGCCAGTGCCCTATCATATCATTTTTGGCAACAGGGACCTACTGGGAGTACTCGACCAATTGGCTTTTACTCTCAGTCATTGAAAGATTCAGAAAAACGATATTCTGTTCTGGAAAAGGGATTGCTAACAGTGTGTACAGCACTAAAAGAAATCAGCAAGATCATTAAAAAACAAAAAGTAATTCTTCGAGGCCCCTTCAAGGTAGTTAACCAAGTACTGTCTGGAAAGGCCCCTCCAGAAGGAATATCCCAAAAGGGTACAATCAGAAAATGGTATAGTCAAATTGAGTACTATTCTGGACTGTTTCAACTTGAAGAAGGCCCAGATAAACAATTGAAAATCCAGGAACAAATTGAATCTACAAATGAAAAGGATCTGATAATGAAAGTTCCCAGTCCTATCAAAGAAGCCCCAGAATATAGAAGTGAACTGGTTATGCTTGGTTCACAGATGCTTCATCCCGAAGAGAAGGGAAAACTTGGTTGTTCAAATCTGCTGCAGTTAAACCTGCCACAGGCGAACAAATCATAACCAAGATAAGGCAGTGCCCAAGTGGGAGAATTGGACGCTGTTCTTAATGTTTTCCTAAAAGAAAAGCCTCCAAGGACGCTGTGTACATTTACACAGACCTCCTTTGCGGTTTTTAAAGGCTGTGTGGAATGGATTACTTTCTGGGAAAGTAACAATTGGGAAATTAACGGAGTGCCTGTCAGGCATAAAGAGAAGTGGCAACAAATTCTGAAAATTGCCCAAAAGAATCCTAATTTTCATGTAGGATGGGTACCTTCACACCAAGCTGCTCTAAAAGACGAAGCCAGTAAGTGGAATAACTATGTTGATGAGCTGCTAGGATTGATGTGAAGGAAATCCGATCAGCTATCACAGAAGGAGAAAATCAGGAATGGAAAAGATTGCTCGAATGGCTTCACTGTAAGAGGGGCCATTCAGGAATCCTTGATCTATACAAAGAGGCACAAGCCCGGGGATGGCCTGTTACCCGTGAGCAGTGCAAAACAGTCATCTCTTCATGTGATCTTTGCAAATTAGACTTGGGGGAAGCATCCCCTAACAACTGACACTCTGCATATCAGGGAAGGAAAACCCTTGTGGTCCACATGGCAGGTGGACTACATCGGTCCCCTTCCGAAGATCAGGAAACAAACAATATGTCATTGTGATTGTGGAGGGTGGTGTCAGGATTGACCTGTGCCGAAGCTGTTTCTAAGGCAAATGGTGAAAACACGGTTTGCTTACTTAGAAAAGGTCTTTGGAATTCTACCTAAACCCCACAATATCCAATCTGACAATGGAACTCACTTCACCTCACACCTTGTACAACAGTGGGCTAAGAGGGAAGGTATTCAATGGACATTTCATGTCTCGTACTACCCACAAGCCAATGGAATAGTGGAACGCACTAATGGGTTAATTAAAAGCCTTATTCGCCCACAGGACTCGAAATTGGGGATGAAAGGTTAAGGTATGCAGCCACTACTTTAAACAATAGGTGGGGGGTGAATGGGTGCCCCCGCCCTGAATGCCTTTTTCCCTTGAGTTACCCACTCAAGATCACAGAAAAAAATAAAAGGTCTTTTAAGCAATCTAAAACTCCTCTCCATCCTGGACAAATTGTCCTGGCAAATTTGCCACACATTGGTAAGGTCAAGCTCACCTTACAAACACCGGTGAATTTCAAATACATGGGTTGCATCTGATTTAAATGACAAGCAACACAAAATCAGTACAAGGTGGATAATTCATGTTGAGTAAATGGTGTTTCAGTTTTGTATGTGTGTTTGTATCTCTGTGTATTTATGTCTAATGATGTTAATCAATATATTGCAAAGCATGACAGCTTCAAGAGCCAGAGACATCCTGGTGACAGTACCAGGCCTGATCAACCTGTTACTGGACTCCAGAGGAGCTCTACCTTTGTGACCGCTGTGGGACTGATCACCCCATGGCCTAAACAAGGTGCTCTGTAATATTGTCTCCTTCTGTACTTGCCTTTGAGTTGCTGCTCTGCAATGTATTATCTTGGATGGAAATCAGACCATTATTACAAAACTCACTGAAGTGACAAGAACTGATTTAAGTTTGGGAATTCCCTAAATAATCTATTTCTCTTTTCTTTCCTTTTTTTTTTTCCCAATAGAATTGAAAATTGAGTTTGTGTTATAATAACTGCAATAATTCTATTCCTAGTCTTGTACCCATGTGTAGCCAGCGTTATGTCCTTCCTGCATGAACTGTGCTCGAGCAAGACGACTTCACTCAAGATTCCCAGTGATCGAGTCTGATACTGCAGCTGGGATTCAAGGAGTGAAATGATAATATAAATGCTCTCTTCTGGTTCATATAATAACCATTGAACAATCTGATGACTGCCAAAAATAACAAGAGTTTGACATGTTGATAAGAATGTGGTTTAGACTAGATGATTGGTAAATCTAAGTGTCTTCAATGTGTGTATAACTTATTTGTTAAAACTAGTAATAATTAGTGATCATAGAGCTTTTGAAGATATGTTAGATTGTTAGACATGTGATTGTATATACTTGTACTATATGAGAATTGTTCCCTTGTCCATACATATGTGTATCCCAGCCAACACCCACGGAGGGTGAGGATCAAATGTGGAGGAGAAGGATTTGGGCAGGAATCCAGATATAATATACATTTGTGCACATAAAACTTAACTCTACACCTTGCTGCCTTAAAAGCCACGGGGTGAGATGTGGGAAACTGTCCTTTTCTTCCCCACATAAGTCTAAACAAAATGTCTTTTAAGCCAGCGAAGGCCTCTCCTGATTATCCCCAGCTAACGAACTAAAACAGACTTGCTTCTCAAGGACAACTGAACCCAAAACAACAGATGTGGCCCGGGACAGAAAGGATGGACAACAAGCCACCCTGTGCCCCTGGCAGTCACCGCCTTAAAGTGGGGCTCACGGATGCTCATTGGCTCTGGACAGTGACACTGACTGGACAGGTGGGTCAGGGGGTACAAAAGGTGGCGAGGGCAGCAGGTGGGCCTTTTCCCTCCTCCCTGAGGCCCGTTCGGACGCTTCCTGCCTGGGACACCCCCCTGCTGCGGACACTGGTGCTGGGACCCTGCCTGCCTGCCTGCCCCGGGTCCAGCCTGAGCCTCAGCGCCGAGCGTGCCGGGGTCCCGAGCCCTGGGGTCGGGGCCGGAGCCCCCTCCCCGTGTTGCTGCTACTGGAGGGGAAACCAGCGGCCGCTGCACCCGCTGCCGAGAGGCCGCCCCTCCGACACCACGGACCTGCCGTCCTGCCTTCCGGCCACCGACCGACGCTGGACAAGCCGCCGGAGGGTAACATCACCTCACACACACACACACACACATACCCACACACACATATTCCTTTCCTCATACTTGCACACACAGCGCGACCTCTTAAGGAGGACCGGCGTCGGGTTTCCTTCCCTCCTCCCTCCTTCCTTTGATCCTTAATCCTCTCCCTTAAAAGCACCTTTGCATTGCCTCCCTAAAGGACACTTGCTCATTACATACATATTGATATCCCTGGTAGCCATTCACACCTGTATTGTCCCCGAACATCATCCCTCGGTTTGTGTTAACCCTTAATAAACCTATTAGTTTGTGGAGTAAATCTTGGCTTTAGAGGCAATCTCTGAGCGTGGTGGGTTGGGGGGGGGGCTTTCTAGCTACCACCCAGAAATACGGCCCCGCGGTGGCCGTTCCTCTGTGAGAGGCAGCGCCGCGTGTGACCCTCGGGCTCATTCACAAACCCCTCCACATTGAGAGGGGGAGTCGCAAAAGTATCCTGACAGCCGGTAGCCCCCCGGTACCGGCTTGCGACAGGAGGTGTTTGGTGACAGCCAACATGGCTTCACTGAGGGCAAATCATGCCTGACTAATTGGGTGGCCTTCTATGACAAGGCTACAGAGGTGGTGGATAGTGGCAGAGCAACTGACGTCTTCTACCTGGATTCATGCAAGGCGTTTGACACTGTCCCACATGACATCCTGGTCTCCAAACTGAGACAGGTCAGGCCCAGGCGAGCAGCACGCTTCTTGCCAACAATCTTGAAAGGCCCAAGAAGCCGGAGAAGGAAGCACAAAACCATAAATAAAAAATAACATAAACCAAAACACCACACACAAAGAGGGGAGAGGGTGGGAAGGGAAGGAATGGGAGCAGGGAACCACCCGGAGAAACCAGTTAGCCAATTCCTAGCAATTCAACCACTGCGCTTCAAATTACCGTCCGTCCGCCTGCAACCGACGTTTTCCAAGCAAAGCTACAAAGACCGATCATGCACACTACTATAGAGAAAAAAAGAGCTATGCAATTTTTTTCCAAGCTAGACGCTAACGGACTACAAAACAGCCAGAGAAGCTAAGTTTGTCTCTGGGTTAAAGCCCCCACCTGCCAAAAACCCCAAGCCCTCTTCTCCGTATTGCAACAACTACTACTACTCTTACTCTAAAACCACGACAACAGGCATCGGACTGGGCTCCAAAACAACACCGCATTTTGCACCTGAAGTACGTACCCATTGCTTTATATCACTGCTTTGAGTCAAAAAGCTCAAGTCCGTGACAAGCTAGAGGCAAAGGGTTATAGCGCCAGAAAACCCAAAATAGCCTACTGTGCCCTATCAAGAGGAAAAGGGGGGGGTGGGAAAGAGTCTAGCAAATTAGCAACTAATTACAGGTAGAGTTTAGTGTACAGAAAGCTTCACAGTACTTACAGATTCACCAGAATCTTCCGCTTCCGATAACCTGATAATTGGCTCCTTAGGCATGACTAGGAAACGCGTCGGAGCTTGGGGTGAAAGACCACGGAAGGCAAGGCACTGGAGGAAGAGCAAACAGTTAAAACGTAATTGGCTTCAGAGAAAGGTAATGTAACTCAAGCAAATCAATATGCCCCGCTGAACTCGTACAGCAGCAGATTACCAGACGCCCTCAAGGCAAGCCCAAACGATGACTTTTCTTACGCGATATGAATACTTTCTACACGCAGAACACAACACATTTACAGAGCCCCCCTCCAGAAGTGGGATTCAGCACGCAAGATGATGGGGGCAAGGAGACGGGCCAGTACTTCAGATTAGCGACCCCCAGTAGGTTTTCATTTGGGTTGGTCATTTCCTAAGCGGTTTCTCTGTTCAACGCGGTCCACGCAGAGGCAGGAGAGGAGACAAACGGCCTAACTGAACTGGCAAAGAATTTAGTAAAGGGGAAGATCAGCGGCCATTCGTTTCCCACGGTACAGGGAGCTCAAGTATCGAACAAAAGCATAATCACAGGAAGCCGGCACGTGCCTAGTAAAAGTCCGTCTTCTACGTCGCACGTAAACCCTACCTTCAAAAGCAGAAGACCTCCCCAACTGTTAGCCTTCAGCATTTTAATTTAAAAATTATACAGGATACTAACCGAAAGTTAACAGCGTGTAGGTAACGGCCGACCTTCCCTCCCCCAGTCCAAGCAGCTCACTCTAGTTCCTAGCGTGCTGTGGTGCGCCAGCATCCGTGAACCTCGCAAGCATGCTGGTATCACGGTCCCACTTCACCACAGAAACAGGGGCTGGGAACCTTTTGCAGCCTGCAGGATAACCCGTTTCTAGATTTATCTTTTTTTTTTTAAGAACAATATAGCAAAAGCTGTAACCCTTTGCTTTAATAATTCAGTGTGGGGGCTCAGAACCAAAGCCTAGCACAGCAGAGCTGTGAAATCTCTATGACACTATCACGAGGCACATCAAGACCTACATTTCTCCTATGCAGAGCCAACTCGTTACGGTCACTCCTCAGACGTTCGCCGTTTACCTACCTACCTACCTACCTAGGTATGTACATACATCTGGAATCCCCGAGGAGATTGACTGCGTGTGCTTCTTCTAAGGTTTCGAGACTATCACCCTACACGAGGCAGGACCACTCCCACCCCCCGGCAGCAAACTTTGCACGACTTGCAGTGCCAAAGAGATATCACGCGGCAAACGTCTGCGGCTGCCACCAAGTGCGTTGCCGTCAGAGGCCCTCCTCTACGCGCGCGCGCGCGCACGACACGGCGGGGCTTGGGAACAGAGGCGAGCCGGACAGCACCAGCAACCCACTACGCGCCGCGGCAGGCGGAGACGGAGTGGGGGAGCACCGAAAAAGCGCGATGTTTTAGGGATGGTGCAGTAGAGAGCGCCACAACCCAGAGAGGCCCCGTCCGTTGCCCGCCCGCCCTGGCTCCCGCGGCAACGCCGCCACCCGCCCTGCCGGGCACGCGCAACGGGTCCTCGGCTCAGGGCGCCTGCTGAGCGCGGGGGAGGGGGAGAGGAAGGGAAGAGGAACCGCGCACAGAGCAAAGCCGCGGCTACCTCCTCGTCCTCGTAGATGACGCTGGCGGGGAAGCGCCTTGCCGATGATCTTTCCGAAGGCAGTAGTGGCGCCACCCGGCCGGGCAGCCCGCGCCCCAGGAATCTCGTCAGCCACGCCGACGCCCGTCCTCGCCCCCGCGCTTCCTCCCCTCGGCCAGGCCCTCCGCGGCGCCCCTTGGGCCGCCGGCCGATCCCGCGTGTCGATTGGCTGTCTCGCCTGTCGTTTCCGCTTGTCCCCGCCCCCTTGGCGGTTCCGCCCCCGTCGACCCGGTGCTAATGACACCTATAGAGCCTTTTATGTTGATTTCGATAAAAGTGTTGAATAGAAGTGTTAAAGTAGAACTAGGCCTTTTTGGAAACTTACTGAAGTGAATCTTTCTCATAAGATTAGACTATTGCTTATAGACGATTACTAGCTCCGAAGTTATGTTTTGTGAAGTTTTGTTCCTGTGTCCCTGGGAGAGCGATAGGGCCCCAGACTTGTTATGAGAAGTGGCAGAGAAATGGCACCAACGGGTATCGATAATTCGTCTGGCCCAGTATACCCGGCTCACGGGACCGAGATATTGGTAAAACTCGTGACACCCAGCTGCAAAACTTGGCCCCTTCACGGAATAATGTCCATATTTGGAAGCAAAGTGTGCGGGTTCCACTAAAGGTCACTAGAAAACTGCTCCTCTAATAGCCACAAAGGGGCACCAGAGACCATCAAATCCTTCCTAGAGAGGTTTTTAACCATCTACTGCGCACGCGAGAAGAAAACGTAAACATCGCAATCAACTTTAAAAGATTTTGCTTTTCTCCTGAGAACTGTGATAAAAAGGTCTACATAAACGTAACGTTGCGAAATGGGAATCTATGCATGACTTTGGAAGCTATTCCTCATGCGTCCAGCGCTGCAATAAAGAACGCCTGCTTTCTAAAACTCCAACACGAGTCTTCGAGAGTTTTCTTCGGACGGATTTTGCGGTAACACTTACCGGGGCTCAGGGAGTTTGCGTGCCCTCGGGGCGCGGAGGGATCCGACCTGGGGGCGGAGGGAGAAGACGTTGGCGAGTCCGCGGAGGGATCTGCGTCGTGTAGTGCTGCCAGCCTGGGGGCGGGCAACGAGGTCCCGGAAGAGGCTGTTGCAGCTAGAAGTACTATTCGTTGTTATTTGTTGCCGCATCGAGTCCACCCTCAAGCGTGCTTGTGGCTTTTTGGTGCTGCTCCCTCCAGTCGAAAGACTGCTTTTGCCAGGGCAGGGCAGGCCTTAACTTACCTTACCTTTTCAGAACATTTCGCAGAACCAACAGAAGTTGCTCTAACCCTTTCCCTGAAAGCCCCGCTTCCGTCGCAGACGTTTCCAAGCTGCAGACGTTTCCAAGCTGCACGCCTCCTGGGAGAAAATAAAATACAAAGCGTGCGTTCAGCTCGAGGGCTACAGGGCAGATCAAGATAGGATTTGCGCTAAGCTGGGTAGGAGGCTTTTAGAAAAATAGGCGGTGCCCCCAAAGCTGCCCAAGGGTGGTCTGTGGTGCCCTGCAGCCCCGGGGATAGGGAGCCATTTGATTGGTCTACACAACTGTATCGGGCTAAGGATATCCTTATCCGCCTTTGTGGCAAGGGCACGTTGTCGGCTCAGGTTCACCTTGGTCTCCGGCAGGAGCCCCCCCCCACGTCCTTTTTCTGCAAAGCTGCTTTCCGGCAGCCTCCAGCACATACTGGCGCGTGGGGTTGATCCTCCCCGGGTGCGGGACTTTGCACTTTCCCCACGTTGAACCGCACGAGGCTCCTGCCTGCCCACTTCTCCAGCCCGTCCAGGTCCCTCTGGATGGCAGCACTACCCTCTGGTGTATCAGCCACTCCTCCCGCTTTTGTATCATCAGCAAACTCGCTGAGGGCACAGTCTGTCTACCCGTCATCCAGATCGTTAATTACCATGTTGAACAGGATCGGACCGTTAGTTACTGGCCTTCAACTAGACTCCGTGCCACTAATCACCACCCTCTGGGCCCAGCTGCTCAGCCACAATGACTACTCCTGATGACCGTCTTGTCCTTCACGTGCCTGGAAGTGGTTTCCAGGATCAGCTGCTCCATCGCTTTTGCAGGAAACGAGGTGAGGCTGACCGGCCTGTAGTTCCCTGCGTCCTCTTTCTTGCCCTTCTCAAAGAGAGGGGTGACACTTGCATTCCTCCAGTCCTCACGCACCTCCCCCAGTCGCCACGATGGATCAAAGATTATCAAGAGTGGCTTCACAATGACATCTGCTGCTCCCCCAGCGCTCATGCGTGCATCCCATCAGGGCCCGTGGACTTATGTACGTTTGCTTAAGTATTCCCTTACCAGATCCTCTTCCACCTTGCTCCAGACTTTCCCCCCTGGTCTCCAGGGTACGGGGCTCCTGAAGTCTGGTCTTGCTAGTAAAGACTGAGGCTCTTCCCTTGTCCGCTGATGCGATCACTCCATCGTAGAAGGCCACTAGAGTAGTTGGGCACGATTTGCCCTTGGTGAAGCCACGTTGGCTTTCTCAAATCACCTCACCGTCTTCCATACAGAGAGTTCTCCAGAGAGTGCAGAAAAAGGCCCTTTTTCAGCGACCCTCCACCAGTGCTGGAACAGAATAAGGTGGCTCGATCTGCTCCAAGTATAACCACCAGCGCGACCAAGAAAAAGCAACGGGTGATAGTGGTGGGTGATTCTCTTCTCAGAGGCACAGAGGCACCCGTTTGCAGACCAGACCAGACCAGCTCTTTAGAGAGGTTTGCTGTCTATCGCGTGCGTGCACCAGGGACGTCACTGAGAGGCTTCCTAGACTCGTTCGTCTATTACCCGCTCTTGGTGTTTCATGTGGGGACCATGGATGCAGCCACCAGCAGTGTTAAGAATATTAAAAAGGATTACAGGGCCCTGGGAGCAGCAGTTAAGAACTGTGGAGCACAGGTGGTATTTTCATCAATCCTAGCAGTCAGAGGGAAAGGGATAGGGCCAATTGGATCCAGCAGATCAACAGCTGGCTACGCAACTGGTGCTATAGCTACCTGGATCATGGGACCAGCTTTGACAAACCTGGTCTGCTGGGGCTGATGGGGTCCACCTGTCGGAAAAGGGAAAGAGCATCTTTGGCTGTAGGCTAGCCAAGCTGGTGAAGAAGGCTTGTCGCGGTCCGATGTCAGTAGCAGGCCGCCGGAAGTCAGGAAGTTTACGCGACTCCCTCCCTTATTGAGAGGTTTGATTTAAAAGGGACCGAGGGTTACGCGTGGCGGTCGCCTCTCACAGAGGAACAGCCACTGCTGGACTGTATTTTAGAGTGGAAGCTAAGATACCGCCCTCACCACGCTCACAAACTATTACTGACACCAATATTTAAATTTCCGAACGAACCGGTTTATTAGGGGAAAAGCCAAATTAAGGGACAAGGGTTCCGGAAAAGTAAGTCGAGGGATATATCAGAGAAATAATTCAGAAGTAAGATGCCCTTATTAAATAACAATGTACAATGTATCCCCTTGAGTGTTATTAGAAGACATATAGAGGATAACCAGGGGATCAGGCCCAGTCAGCATGGGCTTATGCAAGGCAGGTCCTGCCTGACGAACCTGATGTCCTTTTAGAACCTGATGACCCGACTATTGGACGAGGGAAAGGCTGTGGATATTGTCTGTCTGGACCTCCAAAAAGCATTTGACACGGATCCCCATAGAACTCTCATAAAAAAACTGGCTGCTCGTGGCCTGGATGAGCGCACAATATGTTGGATCAAGCACTGGCTGGACAGTCGGGCCCAAAGAGTGGTGGTCAATGGAGTCAAATCCAGCTGGCGGCCGGTCGCAAGTGGTGTTCCTCAGGGCTCAGTGTTGGGACCGTTTCTGTTTAACATCTTTATTGATGATCTCGATAAGGACATAGAGCGTATTATCAGTAAGTTTGCAGACAACACCAAGCTAGGCGGGAGCGTTGATCTGCATGAGGATAGGGAGGCTCTACAGGGAGGCTTGGATAGATTAGTTTGTTGGGCTAATGTTAATGGTACGGGCTTCAACAAGGCCAAGTGCCGGGTCCTGCACCTTGGGCCACAACAACCCCATGCAATGCTACAGGCTTGGGGAAGTGTGGCTGGAAAGTGTCTGGCAGAAAAGGACCTAGGGATTCTAATTGACAAGCGGCTGAATATGAGCCAGCAGTGTGCCCAGGTGGCCAGGAAAGCCAACGGCATCCTGGCTTGTATTAGAAATAGTGTGACCAGCAGAAGTAGAGAGGTGATTGTCCCCCTGTACTCAGCACTGGTGAGGCCACACCTGGAGTATTGCGTCCAGTTTTAGGCACCTCAATTCAAGAGAGATATCGAGGTGCCGGAGCGAGTACAGAGGAGGGCAACGAAGCTGGTGAAGGGCCTAGAGAATAAATGTTATGAAGAACGCTTGAAGGAGCTGGGAATGTTTAGTTTGAGAAAGAGGAGGCTGAGGGGAGACCTCATCAGTCTCTACAACTACCTGAAAGGTCATTGTAGAGAGGTTGCTGCAGGTCTCTTCTCACAGGTAATTAGCAACAGGAGGGAATGGCTTCAAGCTGCAACAGGGGAGGTTTAGACTGGACATTAGGAAAAAATGTTTCACAGAAAGAGTGGTTAGACACCGGAATAGGCTGCCCAGGGAGGTGGTTGAGTCACCATCCCTGGATGCGTTTAAGGGTCATTTGGATGTGGTGTTGGTGGCTATGGTTTAGGGGAGAACTTTGTAGAGTAGGGATGATGGTTGGACTCGGTGATCCCAAGGGTCTTTTCCAACCTGAATAGTTCTATGATTCTATGAACGTAAATAACAAGGTTCCTGTTGGAGAGGGTCCAGAGAAGGGCCGCCAAGATGATCAAAGGCCTGGAGCACCTCTGCTATGAAGACAGGCTAAGAAAATTGGGGCTGTTCAGCCTAGAGAAGAGAAGGCTCCGGGGAGACCTTATAGCGGCCTTCCAGTACTTGAAAGGGGCCTACAGGAAAGCTGGGGAGGGGCTTTTCATCAGAGAAGATAGCGATAGGACAAGGGGTAATGGTTTTAAACTGAGAGAGGGGAGATTTAGGATAGATATTAGGAAGAAATTCTTCACTACAAGGGTGGTGAGGTACTGGAATAGGTTACCCAGGGAGGTTGTTGATGTGTCCCCCCCCTTGTTCTTGTGGGGGACTTCAACTTACCAGATGTCTGCTGGAAGTACAACACAGCAGAAAGGGGCCAATCCAGGAGGTTTCTGGAATGTATGGAAGAGAACTTCCTGCTACAGCAGGTAAGTGAACCCACCAGGGGTAGTGCCATGCTGGACCTACTGTTTACAAACAGGGAAGGGCTGGCGGAAGATGTAGTGGTTGGAGGTCATCTTGGGCGCAGCGACCATGATATGATGGGCTTTTCCATATGTGGTGACGTTAGGAGGGTCGTCAGCAAAACCTCTACCTTGGACTTCCAGAGGGCTGACTTTGGTCTCTTCAGGACGCTGGTTGGGAGAGTCCCTTGGGAAGCAGCCCTCAAAAACAAAGGAGCCCAGGAAGGCTGGGCTTACTTTAAGAATGAAATGATGAAGGCGCAGGGGCAGGCTGTCCCTATGTGCCGAAAAAGGAGCCGGCGGGGAAGAAGACCGGCCTGGTTGAGCGAGGAACTATCACAAGAACTCAGAAATAAAAAAAGAGTGTACCGACTTTGGAAAAAGGGGCAGGTGAATCAGGAAGTATTCAAGGATATTGTAAGGGCACGTAGAAAGAGAATTAGAGATGCAAAAGCTCAGCTAGAACTTAAACTAGCCATCTCTGTAAAGGATAATAAAAAAAGCTTTTATAAATACATTAATAACAAAAGGAGGGTCAGGGAAAATCTTCATTCCTTATTGGATGAGGGGGGGAACTTAGTAACGGAGGACAAGGAAAAGGCTGAGGTACTTAACACCTTCTTTGCCTCAGTCTTTAACAAAAAGAATAGCTACCCTCAGGACAACTGGGCTCCTGAGTCGGTAGACAGGCATGGGGAGCAGAATCCCAGGAGGAAGTAGTTAGGGACCTGTTGTGCCACTTAGATCCCAACAAGTCCATGGGTCCGGATGGGATTCATCCTAGGGTGCTGAGGGAGCTGGGGTTGTTTAGCCTGGAGAAGAGGAGACTCAAGGGGGACCTTATCTCTCTCTACAACTACCTGAAGGGAGGTTGTAGTCAGGTGGGGGCTGGGCTCTTTTTCCAGGCAACTAGCACCAAGACAAGAGGGCGTGGTCTCAAGCTGCTCCAGGGGAGGTTTAGGTTGGATATTAGGAAGTACTTCCTCACGGAGAGGGTGATTAGACATTGGAACGCGCTTCCCAGGGAAGTGGTGGAAGCACCGTCCCTGGATGTGTTCAAGGAAAGGCTGGATGTGGCACTTAGTGCCATGGTCTAGCCGATGTGGTGGTGTTAGGGCATAGGCTGGACTTGATGATCTTAAAGGTCTTTTCCAGCCTTGGTGATTCTGTGTGGGTGATTCTGTGAAGGGCAGGTTGGATGAGGTTTTGTGCAACCTGGTCTAGTGGTAGGAGTCCCTGCTTATAGCAGGGGGGTTAGAAATAGAGATATATATATACATGGGATAAGATGAAGATGCCTCCCAGTGGCTGTCTCAGATGCTGTCGCGAGCCGGTATTGGGGGCTACCGGCTGTCAGGATGTTTTCGCGACTTCCCCCCCTCCCGATGTGGAGGGGTTTTTGAATAAGACCGAGGGTGACACGTGGCACTCGCCTCTCACAGAGGAACAGCCACTGTGGGACCGTATTTCAGGGTGGTAGTGTGGGGAACGGTCCATCTGCTCTCCCCCCACATAAGACTAAACAAAATGCCTTTCAAGCCAGCAAAGCAAGAGTGGCGCCTTTTTACTGATTTAGCCAAGGACAGAATGGAACAGGCCTCTCGCTCTACCAGATAACTCCACAGCAAGAAAAGAGCACAAGGGTTATGATAACTGGCAGAAAAATGGACAATAGGTTAAAGACTGCCTATAACAGAGCAGTACCTGGACCTGCCTGGAACGCCAGCCTCGCTGTCCGGAGGAGCCGAGAGGGAAGGGGGGGCTGCCCCGCGACCGCTGCCCGGAGAAGCGGAAAAGGGGGGGGGGCCGCCTGTGCCCGCTCCGCGGGGACCGTGCCCGCTCCCCGGAGACCCTGCCTGCCCAGCCTAAACGAAACCGGACCAAAGTAGGAGCTTGCCCAGCCTGCATTCGCCACCTACTTCGGGACTAAGGCCGTGCTTGCCGCAGCTGCTGCTGCTGGGAGGGGTCGCCCTGGCTACCGGGAAGCCGGCCCCCCCACGGATCGCCTGCCAGCCGCATCCTGGGAACCACGCGCTACGGAAGGAGGGTAAATACACACACACACACGCACACTCTAACTTTCCTGCCGGGCTCAACTCCTACCCTTTCACTCCATTGATTTTACACTCATCCTCGGAGTGTGCCTTTAATAAGACCATAGTACCTTTGAATCCCTTTTCCAATATACACCTAGACAACCTCTCCTGAACCTTGATCCCTTAATTTGTGTAGACCCTTAATAAACCGATTAATTCGTAAACTAAACATTGGTCTCAGTAGCAATTTGTGAGCATGGTGGGAGGGTATTCTAATCTACCCTCTAAGATACGGTCCCGCAGTGGCCGTTCCTCTGTGAGAGGCGAACGCCACGTGTGACCCTCGGTCTCATTCACAAACCTCTCCACATTGGGGGGGGGGAAGTCGCGGAAACATCCTGACAGCCGGTAGCCCCCCAATACCGGCCCGCGACAGGTAGTTAGAGTGCACACCCCCACCACGCTCACAAATTGCTTCTAAGACCAATGTTTACTACACGACTTAATCGTTTTATTAAGGGTTAACACAAACTGAGGGATGATGTTTAGGGAAGATGTAAATGTAAATGGCTATCAGGGACATATATATTTACACAGTAAGAAAGTGTCCTTTAGGGAGGTAATGCAAAAGGTACTGTGCTTTTAAGGCGTCTCTCCGAGAGAGGGTTGAGGACCAAAGGGATGAGGGAGGAAGCCCGACGTCAGTCCTCCTTGAGAGGTCGAGCTGTGTGTGCGAGTATGAGGAGAGGAGTGTGTGTGTGCGTGTGTGGTGATGTTACCTTCCGGCGGCTTGTCCCCGACGGCTCCTTTCCTAGAGGCAGCGGCGGTTGGTGGCGCCCCTTTTCGCCAGGCAGCGACGGCAGGGTCCGAAGTCCGTGGTGTCGGAGGGGCAGCCTCTCGCGGCTCGGCAGCGGGTGCAGCGGCTGTTTGTTTCCCCGGCAACCGGCAGCAAAACGGGGGGGGGGGGCACCGGCCCCGACCCCAGGGGTCAGGACCCCAGCACGCTCACCGCTTAGGCCCAGGCTCGACCCGGGGCGGGCAGGCGGGTAAGCAGGCAGGCAGAGTCCCAGCACCAGTATCCGCAGCAAGGGGGGGTGTCCCACGCAGAAAGCGTCCGAACAGGCCTGGGGGGGGGGGGGGGGGCACCTACTGCCCTCGCCGCCTTTTATACCCCCGTGACCCACCTGTCCAGCCAGTGTCACTGTCCAGAGCCAATTAGCATCCATGAGCCCCAAATTAGGGTGGTGACAATCAGGGGCAAAGTATGACTTGTCGCCCATCCTTTCTGTCCCGTACCACATCTGTTGTTTTGGTTTCAGTTGTCCTTGAGAAGCAAGTCTGTTTTAGTCCGTTAGCTGGGAATAATCAGCAGAAGGCCTTCGCTGGCTTAAAAGGCATTTTGTTTAGACTCATGTGGGGAAGAACAGCTTCCCACAGGTGCCCCAGTAACGTAGTGGTCAAGGGCAATGAAGGATTGCCCTGCGTCCTCATGCCCATCGGCCTCTTTTAATAGCTGTTAAAGAAAGGTGAAGTTTGCCGTCTCCCTGCCATGCGGTTTTGGTTTGGGTCCGGCTGGGACGGAGTTAACTTTCTCCATAGCAGCCCTCATAGTGCTGTGCTTTGTAGTTGTAGCTAGAAGGGTGTTGAAGACACACCAGTGTTTTAGCTACTGCTGAGCAGTGCTCCCACAGCTTGGAGGCTCTCTCTCCAACCACCCCACCCCCAAAGTCCAGGAAGCTGGGGGGGCAGGCAAGAGGGTGGAAGGGGACAGAACCAGGACAGCTGACCCAAATTGACAAAAGAGATAGTCCACTGTGCTATGGAAGCACCACAGCTGCCATTCAGACCACCTGCTTTCTCCTACCTGCAGCAGGAAGCTGGGCCTACCTCGGTTTCCCCTTGTGAGTCAATTGCTCTTTGTCTCTCTGTCTCTCAGCTTCACTGCCCTTAGCCTGGAGCTGGAGAGTTTCCACGGAAAGCAAAGAGCATAGTAAACTCTGAGCTGGTATCAATCTCCAAAGCACCAATAGAAGGCCAAGTTGATATCTGTGGTGCCAGCTGCTCTCCTGTGTTGAAGAACACAGAGCCCAGCTTGGCTCCAGCGAGGCCAAACAGAAACCAAAAAAAGAAGGGAGAGATAGATAAACACAAGAATTTGCTTAATGAGGGAAAAGGCTTTCTTGGTTTTTCCTTTGTTTCCCCTTTTGTTCTCCAGTAGAGGATTTTTGAGGTATGGCTAACCAGTTAAGTGGCAGCAGCCAATCCCTTTATTCTATAAAAGCCTAGTCCCATCTTTGGTCGGGGAGATTCCTGTACATTTTTCTTAGAAGGCGTACTGGATCTTCTCCCCTCCAGTGGGGACGCCTGCTCAAGCAGTTACTCCTCGAGAGGTTGAGAGAAAGGGACACCTGGCCGTAGCCAAAGAAAGGGTAAGGAGTATCAAATCCCTATCTATGCGTTCTTAATCGCATCTTCTTCGCTAATTTTAAACATTTAAGACAGTTTTGAGTTTTAAGCTTTGGAACTTTAAGACGTTAGGATCCTTGTAAACATAAAAGACTGCAGTCAGTGTATTATCACATTGCCTATAGGTATTACTTCAATCATTGTTCTAGATCTAGCATACGACCTATTCACGAGGAAGTTGCTAGCACTCAAACAATTAGCCTTTGTGTAATAGTTGACTATTTGGTTGTGTATTTTATTATTAAGGTACCTTCTTGTCTTGTTATCCTAATACCCTGTTTTGCTACCCTAATATCCCAACGCTCATGTAATCCGATGTATGCCTTTATAGTCTCATCTTTGGGATCCTTTGCGATTTACAATGAATCTTGGTTCTGTACATACACATCTCGATGCTCTCTTGCCCCGTACGGGACACTACCATAGCCCTCCTTGCCAGAAAAGGGATTATCAACAGGGCCTTATCGCACAGCCATTGATAAAGTGCTCCAACAGGACTTGGATGCTTCCAGCACATTGCGCTGTGCCAAAACCACCCTTGCACGGCACGCCGAGTAGCGTCACATACAGTAGTTTCCAAGGTTTTAGCAGCAGCCTACACACCGGCTTTACGTACGTTTGCGTACCACTCACGAAAAGCTCAGAGTTTGCTTCCTACAAGATGCAGGAGACTGCTAAGCGGCTCCAGCATCACGCTTCCAATGACTGGGCAAATCTGTTAACACCGTTAACAGACTGAAACATGCCACATACTTACACTCCAGGGAGGCACCAGTTTAACTTGCAGAACTATTTCCCTCAGTAAGACACGCCAAGACAGAGATGATATCCCCATGGTAAAGCTTTATTG
The DNA here is from genome assembly GCF_020740795.1 of Apus apus. Lineage (NCBI taxonomy): Eukaryota > Metazoa > Chordata > Aves > Apodiformes > Apodidae > Apus > Apus apus. The sequence goes on along the minus strand of NC_067311.1, from coordinate 5,816,172 downwards.
TGCAACTGCCGCTCAAAGCTTTCATTACCTTCCACAGACACGCCACACACACACACACAAACAATCAGACATCAACAGTGGCTAGACTGACGGGCAACAGACAAAATCCATTCGGTGGCCGTTTGTACACGTGCAGCAACTCTCGCGGTGCTAAAATCTTAGCCAGGCGGCCAGCCCAACAGACGGCCACCCAGAATACGTAGATGTTGGCGATAGACAGACTGCCCACCCTCAGGCCCTTCATCCACAACCGTCCGGAATCCATCGGTCAGGCCCAGGCGAGCAGCACGCTTCTTGCCAACAATCTTGAAAGGCCCAAGAAGCTGGAGAAGGAAGCACAAAACCATAAATAAAAAATAACATAAACCAAAAAGCCACACACAAAGAGGGGAGAGGGCGGGAGGGGAAGGAATGGGAGCAGGGAACCACCCGGAGAAACCAGTTAGCCAATTCCTAGCAATTCAACCACTGCGCTTCAAATTACCGTCCGTCCGCCTGCAACCGACGTTTTCCAAGCAAAGCTACAAAGACCGATCATGCACACTACTATAGAGAAAAAAAGAGCTATGCAATTTTTTTCCAAGCTAGACGCTAACGGACTACAAAACAGCCAGAGAAGCTAAGTTTGTCTCTGGGTTAAAGCCCCCACCTGCCAAAAACCCCAAGCCCTCTTCTCCGTATTGCAACAACTACTACTACTCTTACTCTAAAACCACGACAACAGGCATCGGACTGGGCTCCAAAACAACACCGCATTTTGCACCTGAAGTACGTACCCATTGCTTTATATCACTGCTTTGAGTCAAAAAGCTCAAGTCCGTGACAAGCTAGAGGCAAAGGGTTATAGCGCCAGAAAACCCAAAATAGCCTACTGTGCCCTATCAAGAGGAAAAGGGGGGGTGGGAAAGAGTCTAGCAAATTAGCAACTAATTACAGGTAGAGTTTAGTGTACAGAAAGCTTCACAGTACTTACAGATTCACCAGAATCTTCCGCTTCCGATAACCTGATAATTGGCTCCTTAGGCATGACTAGGAAACGCGTCGGAGCTTGGGGTGAAAGACCACGGAAGGCAAGGCACTGGAGGAAGAGCAAACAGTTAAAACGTAATTGGCTTCAGAGAAAGGTAATGTAACTCAAGCAAATCAATATGCCCCGCTGAACTCGTACAGCAGCAGATTACCAGACGCCCTCAAGGCAAGCCCAAACGATGACTTTTCTTACGCGATATGAATACTTTCTACACGCAGAACACAACACATTTACAGAGCCCCCTCCAGAAGTGGGATTCAGCACGCAAGATGATGGGGGCAAGGAGACGGGCCAGTACTTCAGATTAGCGACCCCCAGTAGGTTTTCATTTGGGTTGGTCATTTCCTAAGCGGTTTCTCTGTTCAACGCGGTCCACGCAGAGGCAGGAGAGGAGACAAACGGCCTAACTGAACCGGCAAAGAATTTAGTAAAGGGGAAGATCAGCGGCCATTCGTTTCCCACGGTACAGGGAGCTCAAGTATCGAACAAAAGCATAATCACAGGAAGCCGGCACGTGCCTAGTAAAAGTCCGTCTTCTACGTCGCACGTAAACCCTACCTTCAAAAGCAGAAGACCTCCCCAACTGTTAGCCTTCAGCATTTTAATTTAAAAATTATACAGGATACTAACCGAAAGTTAACAGCGTGTAGGTAACGGCCGACCTTCCCTCCCCCAGTCCAAGCAGCTCACTCTAGTTCCTAGCGTGCTGTGGTGCGCCAGCATCCGTGAACCTCGCAAGCATGCTGGTATCACGGTCCCACTTCACCACAGAAACAGGGGCTGGGAAGCTTTTGCAGCCTGCAGGATAACCCGTTTCTAGATTTATTTATTTATTTTAAGAACAATATAGCAAAAGCTGTAACCCTTTGCTTTAATAATTCAGTGTGGGGGCTCAGAACCAAAGCCTAGCACAGCAGAGCTGTGAAATCTCTATGACACTATCACGAGGCACATCAAGACCTACATTTCTCCTATGCAGAGCCAACTCGTTACGGTCACTCCTCAGACGTTCGCCGTTTACCTACCTACCTACCTACCTAGGTATGTACATACACCTGGAATCCCCGAGGAGATTGACTGCGTGTGCTTCTTCTAAGGTTTCGAGACTATCACCCTACACGAGGCAGGACCACTCCCACCCCCCGGCAGCAAACTTTGCACGACTTGCAGTGCCAAAGAGATATCACGCGGCAAACGTCTGCGGCTGCCACCAAGTGCGTTGCCGTCAGAGGCCCTCCTCTACGCGCGCGCGCGCGCACGACACGGCGGGGCTTGGGAACAGAGGCGAGCCGGACAGCACCAGCAACCCACTACGCGCCGCGGCAGGCGGAGACGGAGTGGGGGAGCACCGAAAAAGCGCGATGTTTTAGGGATGGTGCAGTAGAGAGCGCCACAACCCAGAGAGGCCCCGTCCGTTGCCCGCCCGCCCTGGCTCCCGCGGCAACGCCGCCACCCGCCCTGCCGGGCACGCGCAACGGGTCCTCGGCTCAGGGCGCCTGCTGAGCGCGGGGGGAGGGGGAGAGGAAGGGAAGAGGAACCGCGCACAGAGCAAAGCCGCGGCTACCTCCTCGTCCTCGTAGATGACGCTGGCGGGGAAGCGCCTTGCCGATGATCTTTCCGAAGGCAGTAGTGGCGCCACCCGGCCGGGCAGCCCGCGCCCCAGGAATCTCGTCAGCCACGCCGACGCCCGTCCTCGCCCCCGCGCTTCCTCCCCTCGGCCAGGCCCTCCGCGGCGCCCCTTGGGCCGCCGGCCGATCCCGCGTCTCGATTGGCTGTCTCGCCTGTCGTTTCCGCTTGTCCCCGCCCCCTTGGCGGTTCCGCCCCCGTCGACCCGGTGCTAATGACACCTATAGAGCCTTTTATGTTGATTTCGATAAAAGTGTTGAATAGAAGTGTTAAAGTAGAACTAGGCCTTTTTGGAAACTTACTGAAGTGAATCTTTCTCACAAGATTAGACTATTGCTTATAGACGATTACTAGCTCCGAAGTTATGTTTTGTGAAGTTTTGTTCCTGTGTCCCTGGGAGAGCGATAGGGCCCCAGACTTGTTATGAGAAGTGGCAGAGAAATGGCACCAACGGGTATCGATAATTCGTCTGGCCCAGTATACCCGGCTCACGGGACCGAGATATTGGTAAAACTCGTGACACCCAGCTGCAAAACTTGGCCCCTTCACGGAATAATGTCCATATTTGGAAGCAAAGTGTGCGGGTTCCACTAAAGGTCACTAGAAAACTGCTCCTCTAATAGCCACAAAGGGGCACCAGAGACCATCAAATCCTTCCTAGAGAGGTTTTTAACCATCTACTGCGCACGCGAGAAGAAAACGTAAACATCGCAATCAACTTTAAAAGATTTTGCTTTTCTCCTGAGAACTGTGATAAAAAGGTCTACATAAACGTAACGTTGCGAAATGGGAATCTATGCATGACTTTGGAAGCTATTCCTCATGCGTCCAGCGCTGCAATAAAGAACGCCTGCTTTCTAAAACTCCAACACGAGTCTTCGAGAGTTTTCTTCGGACGGATTTTGCGGTAACACTTACCGGGGCTCAGGGAGTTTGCGTGCCCTCGGGGCGCGGAGGGATCCGACCTGGGGGCGGAGGGAGAAGACGTTGGCGAGTCCGCGGAGGGATCTGCGTCGTGTAGTGCTGCCAGCCTGGGGGCGGGCAACGAGGTCCCGGAAGAGGCTGTTGCAGCTAGAAGTACTATTCGTTGTTATTTGTTGCCGCATCGAGTCCACCCCAAGCGTGCTTGTGGCTTTTTGGTGCTGCTCCCTCCAGTCGAAAGACTGCTTTTGCCAGGGCAGGGCAGGCCTTAACTTACCTTACCTTTTCAGAACATTTCGCAGAACCAACAGAAGTTGCTCTAACCCTTTCCCTGAAAGCCCCGCTTCCGTCGCAGACGTTTCCAAGCTGCAGACGTTTCCAAGCTGCACGCCTCCTGGGAGAAAATAAAATACAAAGCGTGCGTTCAGCTCGAGGGCTACAGGGCAGATCAAGATAGGATTTGCGCTAAGCTGGGTAGGAGGCTTTTAGAAAAATAGGCGGTGCCCCCAAAGCTGCCCAAGGGTGGTCTGTGGTGCCCTGCAGCCCCGGGGATAGGGAGCCATTTGATTGGTCTACACAACTGTATCGGGCTAAGGATATCCTTATCCGCCTTTGTGGCAAGGGCACGTTGTCGGCTCAGGTTCACCTTGGTCTCCGGCAGGAGCCCCCCCCCACGTCCTTTTTCTGCAAAGCTGCTTTCCGGCAGCCTCCAGCACATACTGGCGCGTGGGGTTGATCCTCCCCGGGTGCGGGACTTTGCACTTTCCCCACGTTGAACCGCACGAGGCTCCTGCCTGCCCACTTCTCCAGCCCGTCCAGGTCCCTCTGGATGGCAGCACTACCCTCTGGTGTATCAGCCACTCCTCCCGCTTTTGTATCATCAGCAAACTCGCTGAGGGCACAGTCTGTCTACCCGTCATCCAGATCGTTAATTACCATGTTGAACAGGATCGGACCGTTAGTTACTGGCCTTCAACTAGACTCCGTGCCACTAATCACCACCCTCTGGGCCCAGCTGCTCAGCCACAATGACTACTCCTGATGACCGTCTTGTCCTTCACGTGCCTGGAAGTGGTTTCCAGGATCAGCTGCTCCATCGCTTTTGCAGGAAACGAGGTGAGGCTGACCGGCCTGTAGTTCCCTGCGTCCTCTTTCTTGCCCTTCTCAAAGAGAGGGGTGACACTTGCATTCCTCCAGTCCTCACGCACCTCCCCCAGTCGCCACGATGGATCAAAGATTATCAAGAGTGGCTTCACAATGACATCTGCTGCTCCCCCAGCGCTCATGCGTGCATCCCATCAGGGCCCGTGGACTTATGTACGTTTGCTTAAGTATTCCCTTACCAGATCCTCTTCCACCTTGCTCCAGACTTTCCCCCCTGGTCTCCAGGGTACGGGGCTCCTGAAGTCTGGTCTTGCTAGTAAAGACTGAGGCTCTTCCCTTGTCCGCTGATGCGATCACTCCATCGTAGAAGGCCACTAGAGTAGTTGGGCACGATTTGCCCTTGGTGAAGCCACGTTGGCTTTCTCAAATCACCTCACCGTCTTCCATACAGAGAGTTCTCCAGAGAGTGCAGAAAAAGGCCCTTTTTCAGCGACCCTCCACCAGTGCTGGAACAGAATAAGGTGGCTCGATCTGCTCCAAGTATAACCACCAGCGCGACCAAGAAAAAGCAACGGGTGATAGTGGTGGGTGATTCTCTTCTCAGAGGCACAGAGGCACCCGTTTGCAGACCAGACCAGACCAGCTCTTTAGAGAGGTTTGCTGTCTATCGCGTGCGTGCACCAGGGACGTCACTGAGAGGCTTCCTAGACTCGTTCGTCTATTACCCGCTCTTGGTGTTTCATGTGGGGACCATGGATGCAGCCACCAGCAGTGTTAAGAATATTAAAAAGGATTACAGGGCCCTGGGAGCAGCAGTTAAGAACTGTGGAGCACAGGTGGTATTTTCATCAATCCTAGCAGTCAGAGGGAAAGGGATAGGGCCAATTGGATCCAGCAGATCAACAGCTGGCTACGCAACTGGTGCTATAGCTACCTGGATCATGGGACCAGCTTTGACAAACCTGGTCTGCTGGGGCTGATGGGGTCCACCTGTCGGAAAAGGGAAAGAGCATCTTTGGCTGTAGGCTAGCCAAGCTGGTGAAGAAGGCTTGTCGCGGTCCGATGTCAGTAGCAGGCCGCCGGAAGTCAGGAAGTTTACGCGACTCCCTCCCTTATTGAGAGGTTTGATTTAAAAGGGACCGAGGGTTACGCGTGGCGGTCGCCTCTCACAGAGGAACAGCCACTGCTGGACTGTATTTTAGAGTGGAAGCTAAGATACCGCCCTCACCACGCTCACAAACTATTACTGACACCAATATTTAAATTTCCGAACGAACCGGTTTATTAGGGGAAAAGCCAAATTAAGGGACAAGGGTTCCGGAAAAGTAAGTCGAGGGATATATCAGAGAAATAATTCAGAAGTAAGATGCCCTTATTAAATAACAATGTACAATGTATCCCCTTGAGTGTTATTAGAAGACATATAGAGGATAACCAGGGGATCAGGCCCAGTCAGCATGGGCTTATGCAAGGCAGGTCCTGCCTGACGAACCTGATGTCCTTTTATAACCTGATGACCCGACTATTGGACGAGGGAAAGGCTGTGCATATTGTCTATCTGGACCTCCAAAAAGCATTTGACATGGTTCCCCATAGAACTCTCATAAAAAAACTGGCTGCTCGTGGCCCGGATGAGCATACGATATGTTGGATCAAGCACTGGCTGGACAGTCGGGCCCAAAGAGTGGTGGTCAGTGGAGTCAAATCCAGCTGGCGGCCGGTCACAAGTGGTGTTCCTCAGGGCTCAGTGTTGGGACCGTTTCTGTTTAACATCTTTATTGATGATCTCGATAAGGACATAGAGCGTATTATCAGTAAGTTTGCAGATGACACCAAGCTAGGCGGGAGTGTTGATCTGCATGAGGATAGGGAGGCTCTACAGAGAGACTTGGATAGATTAGTTTGTTGGGCTAATGTTAATGGTACGGGCGTCAACAAGGCCAAGTGCCGGGTCCTGCACCTTGGGCCACAACAACCCCATGCAATGCTACAGGCTTGGGGAAGTGTGGCTGGAAAGTGTCTGGCAGAAAAGGACCTAGGGATTCTAATTGACAAGCGGCTGAATATGAGCCAGCAGTGTGCCCAGGTGGCCAGGAAAGCCAACGGCATCCTGGCTTGTATTAGAAATAGCGTGACCAGCAGAAGTAGAGGGGTGATTGTCCCCCTGTACTCAGCACTGGTGAGGCCACACCTGGAGTATTGCGTCCAGTTTTAGGCACCTCAATTCAAGAGAGATATCGAGGTGCCGGAGCGAGTACAGAGGAGGGCAACGAAGCTGGTGAAGGGCCTAGAGAATAAATGTTATGAAGAACGCTTGAAGGAGCTGGGAATGTTTAGTTTGAGAAAGAGGAGGCTGAGGGGAGACCTCATCAGTCTCTACAACTACCTGAAAGGTCATTGTAGAGAGGTTGCTGCTGGTCTCTTCTCACAGGTAATTAGCGACAGAACAAGAGGGAATGGCTTCAAGCTGCAACAGGGTAGGTTTAGAGCGGACATTAGGAAAAAATGTTTCACAGAAAGAGTGGTTAGACACCGGAATAGGCTGCCCAGGGAGGTGGTTGAGTCACCATCCCTGGATGCGTTTAAGGGTCGTTTGGATGTGGTGTTGGTGGCTATGGTTTAGGGGAGAACTTTGTAGAGTAGGGATGATGGTTGGACTCGGTGATCCCAAGGGTCTTTTCCAACCTGAATAGTTCTATGATTCTATGAACGTAAATAACAAGGTTCCTGTTGGAGAGGGTCCAGAGAAGGGCCGCCAAGATGATCAAAAGCCTGGAGCACCTCTGCTATGAAGACAGGCTAAGAAAATTGGGGCTGTTCAGCCTAGAGAAGAGAAGGCTCCGGGGAGACCTTATAGCGGCCTTCCAGTACTTGAAAGGGGCCTACAGGAAAGCTGGGGAGGGGCTTTTCATCAGAGAAGATAGCGATAGGACAAGGGGTAATGGTTTTAAACTGAGAGAGGGGAGATTTAGGATAGATATTAGGAAGAAATTCTTCACTACAAGGGTGGTGAGGTACTGGAATAGGTTACCCAGGGAGGTTGTTGATGTGTCCCCCCCCTTGTTCTTGTGGGGGACTTCAACTTACCAGATGTCTGCTGGAAGTACAACACAGCAGAAAGGGGCCAATCCAGGAGGTTTCTGGAATGTATGGAAGAGAACTTCCTGCTACAGCAGGTAAGTGAACCCACCAGGGGTAGTGCCATGCTGGACCTACTGTTTACAAACAGGGAAGGGCTGGCGGAAGATGTAGTGGTTGGAGGTCATCTTGGGCGCAGCGACCATGATATGATGGGCTTTTCCATATGTGGTGACGTTAGGAGGGTCGTCAGCAAAACCTCTACCTTGGACTTCCAGAGGGCTGACTTTGGTCTCTTCAGGACGCTGGTTGGGAGAGTCCCTTGGGAAATAGCTCTCAAAAACAAAGGAGCCCAGGAAGGCTGGGCTTACTTTAAGAATGAAATGATGAAGGCGCAGGGGCAGGCTGTCCCTATGTGCCGAAAAAGGAGCCGGCGGGGAAGAAGACCGGCCTGGTTGAGCGAGGAACTATCACAAGAACTCAGAAATAAAAAAAGAGTGTACCGACTTTGGAAAAAGGGGCAGGTGAATCAGGAAGTATTCAAGGATATTGTAAGGGCACGTAGAAAGAGAATTAGAGATGCAAAAGCTCAGCTAGAACTTAAACTAGCCATCTCTGTAAAGGATAATAAAAAAAGCTTTTATAAATACATTAATAACAAAAGGAGGGTCAGGGAAAATCTTCATTCCTTATTGGATGAGGGGGGGAACTTAGTAAGGGAGGACAAGGAAAAGGCTGAGGTACTTAACACCTTCTTTGCCTCAGTCTTTAACAAAAAGAATAGCTACTCTCAGGACAACTGGGCTCCTGAGTCGGTAGACAGGCATGGGGAGCAGAATCCCAGGAGGAAGTAGTTAGGGACCTGTTGTGCCACTTAGATCCCAACAAGTCCATGGGTCCGGATGGGATTCATCCTAGGGTGCTGAGGGAGCTGGGGTTGTTTAGCCTGGAGAAGAGGAGACTCAAGGGGGACCTTATCTCTCTCTACAACTACCTGAAGGGAGGTTGTAGTCAGGTGGGGGCTGGGCTCTTTTTCCAGGCAACTAGCACCAAGACAAGAGGGCGTGGTCTCAAGCTGCTCCAGGGGAGGTTTAGGTTGGATATTAGGAAGTACTTCCTCACGGAGAGGGTGATTAGACATTGGAACGCGCTTCCCAGGGAAGTGGTGGAAGCACCGTCCCTGGATGTGTTCAAGGAAAGGCTGGATGTGGCACTTAGTGCCATGGTCTAGCCGATGTGGTGGTGTTAGGGCATAGGCTGGACTTGATGATCTTAAAGGTCTTTTCCAGCCTTGGTGATTCTGTGTGGGTGATTCTGTGAAGGGCAGGTTGGATGAGGTTTTGTGCAACCTGGTCTAGTGGTAGGAGTCCCTGCTTATAGCAGGGGGGTTAGAAATAGAGATATATATATACATGGGATAAGATGAAGATGCCTCCCAGTGGCTGTCTCAGATGCTGTCGCGAGCCGGTATTGGGGGCTACCGGCTGCCAGGATGCTTTCGCGACTTGCCCCCCCCCCCCGATGTGGAGGGGTTTTTGAATAAGACCGAGGGCTCACACGTGGCGCTCGCCTCTCACAGAGGAACAGCCACTGCGGGACCGTATTTTAGAGTGGTAGTGTGGGGAACGGTCCATCTGCTCTCCCCCCACATAAGACTAAACAAAATGCCTTTCAAGCCAGCAAAGCAAGAGTGGCGCCTTTTTACTGATTTAGCCAAGGACAGAATGGAACAGGCCTCTCGCTCTACCAGATAACTCCACAGCAAGAAAAGAGCACAAGGGTTATGATAACTGGCAGAAAAATGGACAATAGGTTAAAGACTGCCTATAACAGAGCAGTACCTGGACCTGCCTGGAACGCCAGCCTCGCTGTCCGGAGGAGCCGAGAGGGAAGGGGGGGCTGCCCCGCGACCGCTGCCCGGAGAAGCGGAAAAGGGGGGGGGGCCGCCTGTGCCCGCTCCGCGGGGACCGTGCCCGCTCCCCGGAGACCCTGCCTGCCCAGCCTAAACGAAACCGGACCAAAGTAGGAGCTTGCCCAGCCTGCATTCGCCACCTACTTCGGGACTAAGGCCGTGCTTGCCGCAGCTGCTGCTGCTGGGAGGGGTCGCCCTGGCTACCGGGAAGCCGGCCCCCCCACGGATCGCCTGCCAGCCGCATCCTGGGAACCACGCGCTACGGAAGGAGGGTAAATACACACACACACACGCACACTCTAACTTTCCTGCCGGGCTCAACTCCTACCCTTTCACTCCATTGATTTTACACTCATCCTCGGAGTGTGCCTTTAATAAGACCATAGTACCTTTGAATCCCTTTTCCAATATACACCTAGACAACCTCTCCTGAACCTTGATCCCTTAATTTGTGTAGACCCTTAATAAACCGATTAATTCGTAAACTAAACATTGGTCTCAGTAGCAATTTGTGAGCATGGTGGGAGGGTATTCTAATCTACCCTCTAAGATACGGTCCCGCAGTGGCCGTTCCTCTGTGAGAGGCGAACGCCACGTGTGACCCTCGGTCTCATTCACAAACCTCTCCACATTGGGGGGGGGAAGTCGCGGAAACATCCTGACAGCCGGTAGCCCCCCAATACCGGCCCGCGACAGGTAGTTAGAGTGCACACCCCCACCACGCTCACAAATTGCTTCTAAGACCAATGTTTACTACACGACTTAATCGTTTTATTAAGGGTTAACACAAACTGAGGGATGATGTTTAGGGAAGATGTAAACGTAAATGGCTATCAGGGACATATATATTTACACAGTAAGAAAGTGTCCTTTAGGGAGGTAATGCAAAAGGTACTGTGCTTTTAAGGCGTCTCTCCGAGAGAGGGTTGAGGACCAAAGGGATGAGGGAGGAAGCCCGACGTCAGTCCTCCTTGAGAGGTCGAGCTGTGTGTGCGAGTATGAGGAGAGGAGTGTGTGTGTGCGTGTGTGGTGATGTTACCTTCCGGCGGCTTGTCCCCGACGGCTCCTTTCCTAGAGGCAGCGGCGGTTGGTGGCGCCCCTTTTCGCCAGGCAGCGACGGCAGGGTCCGAAGTCCGTGGTGTCGGAGGGGCAGCCTCTCGCGGCTCGGCAGCGGGTGCAGCGGCTGTTTGTTTCCCCGGCAACCGGCAGCAAAACGGGGGGGGGGGGGCACCGGCCCCGACCCCAGGGGTCAGGACCCCAGCACGCTCACCGCTTAGGCCCAGGCTCGACCCGGGGCGGGCAGGCGGGTAAGCAGGCAGGCAGAGTCCCAGCACCAGTATCCGCAGCAAGGGGGGGTGTCCCACGCAGAAAGCGTCCGAACAGGCCTGGGGGGGGGGGGGGGGCACCTACTGCCCTCGCCGCCTTTTATACCCCCGTGACCCACCTGTCCAGCCAGTGTCACTGTCCAGAGCCAATGAGCGTCCATGAGGCCCAAGTTAGGGCAGTGACTACCGGGGGCAAAGTATGACTTGTCGCCCATCCTTTCTGTCCCGTACCACATCTGTTGTTCTGGTTTCAGTTGTCCTTGAGAAGCAAGTCTGTTTTAGTCCGTTAGCTGGAAATAATCAGCAGAAGGCCTTCGCTGGCTTAAAAGGCATTTTGTTTAGACTTATGTGGGGAAGAACAGCTTCCCACAGGTGCCCCAGTAACATAGTGGTCAAGGGCAATGAAGGATTGCCCTGCGTCCTCATGCCCAGCAGCCTCTTTTAATAGCTGTTAAAGAAAGGTGAAGTTTGCCGTCTCCCTGCCATGCGGTTTTGGTTTGGGTCCGGCTGGGACGGAGTTAACTTTCTCCATAGCAGCCCTCGTAGTGCTGTGCTTTGTAGTTGTAGCTAGAAGGGTGTTGAAGACACACCAGTGTTTTAGCTACTGCTGAGCAGTGCTCCCACAGCTTGGAGGCTCTCTCTCCAACCACCCCACCCCCAAAGTCCAGGAAGCTGGGGGCGGGCAAGAGGGTGGAAGGGGACAGAACCAGGACAGCCGACCCAAATTGACAAGAGACATAGTCCACTGTGCTATGGAGGCACCACAGCTGCCATTCAGACCACCTGCTTTCTCCTACCTGCAGCAGGAAGCTGGGCCTACCTCGGTTTCCCCTTGTGAGTCAATTGCTCTTTGTCTGTCAGTCTCACACTCTCTGTTTCTCAGCTTCACTGCCCTTAGCCTGGAGCTGGAGTTTCCACAGAAAGCAAAGGGCATAGTAAACTCTGAGCTGGTATCAATCTCCAAAGCACCAATAGAAGGCCAAGTTGATATCTGTGGTGCCAGCTGCTCTCCGGTGTTGAAGAACACAGAGCCCAGCTTGGCTCCAGCGAGGCCAAACAGAAACCAAAAAAAGAAGGGAGAGATAGATAAACACAAGAATTTGCTTAATGAGGGAAAAGGCTTTCTTGGTTTTTCCTTTGTTTCCCCTTTTGTTCTCCAGTAGAGGATTTTTGAGGTATGGCTAACCAGTTAAGTGGCAGCAGCCAATCCCTTTATTCTATAAAAGCCTAGTCCCATCTTTGGTCGGGGAGATTCCTGTACATTTTTCTTAGAAGGCGTACTGGATCTTCTCCCCTCCAGTGGGGACGCCTGCTCAAGCAGTTACTCCTCGAGAGGTTGAGAGAAAGGGACACCTGGCCGTAGCCAAAGAAAGGGTAAGGAGTATCAAATCCCTATCTATGCGTTCTTAATCGCATCTTCTTCGCTAATTTTAAACATTTAAGACAGTTTTGAGTTTTAAGCTTTGGAACTTTAAGACGTTAGGATCCTTGTAAACATAAAAGACTGCAGTCAGTGTATTATCACATTGCCTATAGGTATTACTTCAATCATTGTTCTAGATCTAGCATACGACCTATTCACGAGGAAGTTGCTAGCACTCTGTCCTGGCTTGAGCCAGGATTAAGCCAATTTTTCTTTTCACTGATTTTTTTTTCCTTCAGTAAGCTTTCTTGTAACTAGCAACTGTGTGTTCTGCTAGGCTGATAAGACAGTGGAATGTTTTTCTAACTACTGAGGCTTCAAGGTTACACCTTCACTCCGCCGGCTCAGACACTATGGGGAGATCTCTGACCCCCCCGTGGGAGGCTGAGTTAGACAGACAGCAAAATTGGCCAAAGATATTCCATTCCATATATCTACGTAAGCTCAAAGGAAGGACAGAGATCTTAGAAGACAGCTTCCTCCTTCTTCTCGCCGCTCTCTTCCTTCCATGGCCGGCGTCCGGGGAGGACTCTGCTCATCCGTCACCGCCGACCCTTAGGCTCGAGCTCTCCTGACCCTCATAACTCTCCGCTTTCTCCAGCAGCGGCTCCGGGATTTCTCGGGACTCTTGCCAGTTCAGGGGAGTGCTGTGGGAGTTGTTGGGGGTGGGGGAGGCGAGAGGCTTTTGCCCATATCTGAATATATATCTGTATATAATTGTATATATTTTCTTGTGTGATTCATTAGTGTTTTAATTAAAGCTGTGTAGTTTAGTTTTCAATCCAGCCAAGTCTCTCTCCTTTTCTCTCTCTCCTTTCCTGACTGGGTGGGGGGGGGGGAGGGGATCGAGAGCATTGTTGTCGGACCTGAGTCAAACGATGACAACAATTTAATTGGCGCCCAACGTGGGGCTCGAACCCACGACCCTGGGATTAAGAGTCCCATGCTCTACCGACTGATACCATCAACCGTATCATTACCAGCCTAGTGATCCTAGGGATGATGATACTGTTCTCTATGGGGTCACTGTATGTGTACGGTTACACTGCTAGTCCTACTGGTACAACTCCTAAAGTGAATAGAACGGTCCATGTTGGTAACAGCAATAGCTGGTTCAATTTTACCTCTCCATATTCTCTCAAGCTGAATCTCCCAGCTCTTGATGTGAATAGTATGGTTGCAGTGGGGATGTTTTTGCTGAATGTTTATAATATATTGTGGATGCGTAGGGCCAGATGTTGTTCTGCTCACTGCCATTCCCCCACAGGCAATGTTGCTGCCACTGCTGCTGCCAACACCACTGCTGCCAATACCACCACTCCTGCTGCTACAAAAACAACTGCTTCTACAAAGAAGAAGCCTGATCCATCGCGAATGAAGCTAGTTAACCCTGTGACTAAGAGCAAGGCAAAGCGCTCCGCCCTTTTCACCCGCTCCCGTCTGAGATATCCAGAGTTCCTTGAAGCAGCAGAAGGTGAGGGTGAGGAAGAAGAGGATCCTAATACAGTTGATGGAGCAGGTGCCTCTCAGACAGAGGCTGACGGTGAGGAAGGGAAGGATTCTAAATCAGATGATGGAGCAGGTACCTCTCAGACAGATAAAAAACCAGACCACTCTCAGATAGATAAAAAACCAAGCCACTCTCAAGCAAATAAAAGAACAGCAGGTCCTCCTCAATCAGATGACGACGATGACCTTGCCCACCCTTTCTCTATGAAAGAACTGCGCCTCATGAGAAAGGACTTCACCCGCATTGATGGTGAGGGAATCCTTCCTTGGCTGCTCCGATGCTTTGATAGTGGTGCTGAGACCTACAATGTGGATGAGAGAGAAGCCAAGCAGTTGGGATCCCTGGCCAGAGATGCTGGTATTGACAGAGCACTTAGTAGTAAGACAGGAACTACTACCCTGTGGGACCGACTTCTTTCAGCTGTGAGAGAGAGATATCCCCACAAGGGTGACATCGGATGGCGCCGAAGCAGAACACCCACTCTCGAGAAAGCCATCACCTACTTGAGAGAGATTGCTGTGCGAGAAGTGATCTATAATAACGATGGAATCACAGATCCTGATGATGTTGAGTGTGACACACAAATGTTCCGGAAGTTTGTTCAGGCTGTACCAGCAGCGCATGCCCATATATTCTCCTTCATGGGATGTTTTGAAGGTTACGAAAGACCAACTGTACGTGAGGTAACTGTTAAAGCACGACAGTATGGAGACATCCTCTCTGATTCCCTTTACTTCCAAACCTCAGCCGTTAAGAAAATGGTTGACAGGAAGTATAAGATGCCAAATGGAAGTAAACCCCAGACTCTTCCTAGAGACAACTGGTCACGTGTTGCAGCCATTAAGAAGAGACGTCCTGCTACGAGACAGCAGCAAGGAAGACAGGACTCACTGCGACGCCACCTGTGGTCTCTCTTGAAAAATCACTTTAGAGAGGACATGAGAGTCTGGGACAAGAAACCCACTGATATGCTCCAGTTACGTGTGCAAGAGCTTCTAAACAGAACAAAGCCAGGAGATGGTTCTTCCAAGAGGAAGGTCGCACCAGTCAACAACCAGGATGGTTCATCGAGCTCTAGTGCTCAACCCTAGGGATGCCCTGCCTCCAGCCAGGAGGAGGAGAGGGACAACCGAGTTTATTGGACTGTGTGGATTCGGTGGCCTGGCACATCAGAACCACAAAGATATAAAGCTTTGGTGGACACTGGTGCACAGTGCACTCTAATGCCATCGAATCATAAAGGGACAAACCCTGTCACTATCTCTGGAGTGACAGGAGGTTCTCAACAACTGACTGTTGTGGAGGCCGGTGTGAGCCTCACTGGTAAGGAGTGGCAAATGCACCCTATAGTGACTGGCCCAGGTGCTCCGTGCATCCTTGGCATAGACTATCTCAAGAAAGGATACTTCCGTGACCCGAAAGGGTACCGGTGGGCCTTTGGTATAGCAGCTGTAGAGACTGAGGACACTGAACAGCTGCGTACTTTGTCTGGCCTTTCAGATGACCCTTCTGTAGTAGGGTTGCTGGAGGTTGAAGACCAACAGGTGCCAATTGCCACTTCAACAGTGCATAGACGACAGTATCGCACCAACAGAGACTCTGTGATCCCCATTCATAAGCTGATTCGGCAATTGGAAAGCCAAGGTGTGATTAGCAAGACTCATTCACCCTTCAATAGTCCTATCTGGCCAGTGCGAAAGCCTGATGGCGAGTGGAGGCTGACAGTGGACTATCGTGGCCTGAATGAGGTGACACCACCACTTAGTGCTGCTGTACCAGACATGCTAGAGCTTCAGTATGAGTTGGAGTCAAAAGCAGCTAGGTGGTATGCCACTATTGACATTGCTCATGCATTCTTCTCTATTCCCATAGCACCAGAGTGCAGGCCACAGTTTGCTTTCACCTGGAGGGGAGTCCAGTACACCTGGAATCGACTGCCCCAGGGGTGGAAACACAGCTCAACCATTTGCCATGGACTGATCCATGCTGCACTGGAGAAGGGTGGAGCTCCAGAACACCTGCAGTATATTGATGACATCATTGTGTGGGGTGACACATCAGAAGAAGTTTTTGAGAAAGGTAAAAAGATCATCCAAATTCTTCTGGATGCTGGTTTTGCTGTAAAAAGAAGCAAGGTCAAGGGACCTTCGCGAGAGATCCAGTTCCTGGGAATCAAGTGGCAAGATGGTCGTCGCCAGATCCCAATGGATGTGATCAACAAAGTAACAGCTATGGCCCCACCATCAACTAAAAAGGACACTCAAACCTTTTTAGGGACTGTTGGTTTCTGGAGAATGCATATTCCATGTTACAGTGAAATTGTGAAACCTCTCTATGAGGTGACCAGAAAGAAGAATGATTTCAAATGGGGTCCTGACCAACAGAAAGCTTTTGAGCAGATCAAGAAGGAGATTGCGCAGGCAATGGCCCTTGGCCCAGTTCGAACAGGGCCAGACATCAAGAACGTGCTCTACACTGCAGCCGGACACAATGGTCCCAACTGGAGCCTCTGGCAGAAAGCACCAGGGGAAACTCGAGGTCGACCCCTGGGATTCTGGAGCCGGAGCTACAGAGGTTCCGAGGCCAACTACACAACAACTGAGAAGGAGATACTTGCAGCATATGAAGGAGTTAGAGCCGCTTCAGAAGTGATTGGCACTGAAGCACAGCTCTTTCTGGCGCCCAGACTACCGGTGCTGAGATTCATGTTCGAGAATAACCTTTCTCCTGTCCATCATGCCACCGATGTGACTTGGAGTAAATGGACTGCTTTGATCACCCAAAGAGCCCGAATAGGGAAACCTAATCGTCCAGGTATTGTGGAAGCAATTACAAACTGGCCAGAAGGCACCCACTTTGGAATGCCACCACAAGAAGTGGTGAGACGAGCTCAAGAAGCTCCACCATATGATCATCTACCAGAGACTGAGAAACAACTTGCTCTTTTCACCGATGGCTCCTGTCGTCTTGTAGGGAACCACCGGAAGTGGAAAGCTGCCGTGTGGAGTCCTACACGACTGGTTGCACAAGCAGCTGAAGGAGAAGGTGAATCAAGTCAGTTTGCAGAGGTCAAAGCCATCCAGCTGGCTTTGGACATTGCTGAGCGAGAGGGGTGGCCGAGACTCTACCTCTACACTGACTCGTGGATGGCAGCAAATGCCTTGTGGGGTTGGCTAAAACAGTGGCAGCAGAATAACTGGCAGCGAAAGGGTAAACCTATTTGGGTTGCTGACCTGTGGAAAGACATTGCAGCTCGGATAGAAAAACTGGAGGTAAAAGTGCGTCATGTGGATGCACATGTGCCTCTGAGTCGAGCCACTGAGGAACATCGACACAACCAACGAGCGGATGAGGCTGCCCAAGTGTTCCAAGTAGACTTAGACTGGGAACACAAGGGTGAGCTTTTTCTGGCTCGGTGGGCCCATGATGCTTCAGGTCATCAGGGCAGAGATGCAACATACAAATGGGCTCGTGACCGAGGAGTGGACTTAACCATGGACACTATTGCACAGGTGATCCATGACTGTGAGACATGTGCTGCAATTAAGCAGGCAAAACGGTTGAAACCTTTGTGGTATGAGGGGAGGTGGTCAAAGTACAGATTTGGAGAGGCCTGGCAAATTGACTACATCACACTTCCTCAGAGCCGCCAGGGTAAGCGCTATGTGCTTACAATGGTGGAAACAAGTACAGGATGGTTGGAGACATATCCTGTGCCTCATGCCACAGCCAGGAATACTATTCTGGGTCTTGAGAAGAAAATTTTGTGGAGACATGGTACTCCAGAGAGAATTGAGTCAGACAATGGGACTCATTTCAAGAACAGTCTTGTTACTGATTGGGCTAAAGAGCATGGTATTGAATGGATCTACCATATCCCATACTATGCACAGGCCTCAGGGAAAGTTGAAAGGTACAATGGTCTGTTGAAGGCTACCCTAAAGGCATTGAGCGGTGGAACTTTCAAAAACTGGGATAAAAATTTGGCAAAGGCCACCTGGTTAGTTAATACCAGGGGATCCATCAATCGGGCTGGTCCTGCCCAGTCGGACCTTTTGCATACTACAGATGGGGATAAAGTCCCTGTGGTATGTGAAAGGAACCTGCTGGGTAAAAGTGTTTGGGTCTATCCTGCTTCAGGCAAAGGTAAACCTGTCAGGGGTATTGCTTTTGCTCAGGGACCTGGACATACCTGGTGTGTGATGATGGAGGATGGTGAAGTACAATATGTACCTCAAGGTAATCTGACTTTGGGAGAGAATCCTTAATTTGACAGCTGGTAATGTATAGAGCCTGTATGTAATATATGGTATGGAATAAGGGGTGGAATGTCCTGGCTTGAGCCAGGATTAAGCCAATTTTTCTTTTCACTGATTTTTTTTTCCTTCAGTAAGCTTTCTTGTAACTAGCAACTGTGTGTTCTGCTAGGCTGATAAGACAGTGGAATGTTTTTCTAACTACTGAGGCTTCAAGGTTACACCTTCACTCCGCCGGCTCAGACACTATGGGGAGATCTCTGACCCCCCCGTGGGAGGCTGAGTTAGACAGACAGCAAAATTGGCCAAAGATATTCCATTCCATATATCTACGTAAGCTCAGAGGAAGGACAGAGATCTTAGAAGACAGCTTCCTCCTTCTTCTCGCCGCTCTCTTCCTTCCATGGCCGGCGTCCGGGGAGGACTCTGCTCATCCGTCACCGCCGACCCTTAGGCTCGAGCTCTCCTGACCCTCATAACTCTCCGCTTTCTCCAGCAGCGGCTCCGGGATTTCTCGGGACTCTTGCCAGTTCAGGGGAGTGCTGTGGGAGTTGTTGGGGGTGGGGGAGGCGAGAGGCTTTTGCCCATATCTGAATATATATCTGTATATAATTGTATATATTTTCTTGTGTGCTTCATTAGTGTTTTAATTAAAGCTGTGTAGTTTAGTTTTCAATCCAGCCAAGTCTCTCTCCTTTTCTCTCTCTCCTTTCCTGACTGGGTGGGGGGGGGGGAGGGGATCGAGAGCATTGTTGTCGGACCTGAGTCAAACGATGACACACTCAAACAATTAGCCTTTGTGTAATAGTTGACTATTTGGTTGTGTATTTTATTATTAAGGTACCTTCTTGTCTTGTTATCCTAATACCCTGTTTTGCTACCCTAATATCCCAACGCTCATGTAATCCGATGTATGCCTTTATAGTCTCATCTTTGGGATCCTTTGCGATTTACAATGAATCTTGGTTCTGTACATACACATCTCGATGCTCTCTTGCCCCGTACGGGACACTACCATAGCCCTCCTTGCCAGAAAAGGGATTATCAACAGGGCCTTATCGCACAGCCATTGATAAAGTGCTCCAACAGGACTTGGATGCTTCCAGCACATTGCGCTGTGCCAAAACCACCCTTGCACGGCACGCCGAGTAGCGTCACATACAGTAGTTTCCAAGGTTTTAGCAGCAGCCTACACACCGGCTTTACGTACGTTTGCGTACCACTCACGAAAAGCTCAGAGTTTGCTTCCTACAAGATGCAGGAGACTGCTAAGCGGCTCCAGCATCACGCTTCCAATGACTGGGCAAATCTGTTAACACCGTTAACAGACTGAAACATGCCACATACTTACACTCCAGGGAGGCACCAGTTTAACTTGCAGAACTATTTCCCTCAGTAAGACACGCCAAGACAGAGATGATATCCCCATGGTAAAGCTTTATTGTGCAACTGCCGCTCAAAGCTTTCATTACCTTCCACAGACACGCCACACACACACACACACACAAACAATCAGACATCAACAGTGGCTAGACTGACGGGCAACAGACAAAATCCATTCGGTGGCCGTTTGTACACGTGCAGCAACTCTCGTGGTGCAAAAATCTTAGCCAGGCGGCCAGCCCAACAGACGGCCACCCGGAATACGTAGATGTTGGCGATAGACAGATTGCCCACCCTCAGGCCCTTCATCCACAACCGTCCGGAATCCATCGGTCAGGCCCAGGCGAGCAGCACGCTTCTTGCCAACAATCTTGAAAGGCCCAAGAAGCTGGAGAAGGAAGCACAAAACCATAAATAAAAAATAACATAAACCAAAACACCACACACAAAGAGGGGAGAGGGCGGGAAGGGAAGGAATGGGAGCAGGGAACCACCCGGAGAAACCAGTTAGCCAATTCCTAGCAATTCAACCACTGCGCTTCAAATTACCGTCCGTCCGCCTGCAACCGACGTTTTCCAAGCAAAGCTACAAAGACCGATCATGCACACTACTATAGAGAAAAAAAGAGCTATGCAATTTTTTTCCAAGCTAGACGCTAACGGACTACAAAACAGCCAGAGAAGCTAAGTTTGTCTCTGGGTTAAAGCCCCCACCTGCCAAAAACCCCAAGCCCTCTTCTCCGTATTGCAACAACTACTACTACTCTTACTCTAAAACCACGACAACAGGCATCGGACTGGGCTCCAAAACAACACCGCATTTTGCACCTGAAGTACGTACCCATTGCTTTATATCACTGCTTTGAGTCAAAAAGCTCAAGTCCGTGACAAGCTAGAGGCAAAGGGTTATAGCGCCAGAAAACCCAAAATAGCCTACTGTGCCCTATCAAGAGGAAAAGGGGGGGTGGGAAAGAGTCTAGCAAATTAGCAACTAATTACAGGTAGAGTTTAGTGTACAGAAAGCTTCACAGTACTTACAGATTCACCAGAATCTTCCGCTTCCGATAACCTGATAATTGGCTCCTTAGGCATGACTAGGAAACGCGTCGGAGCTTGGGGTGAAAGACCACGGAAGGCAAGGCACTGGAGGAAGAGCAAACAGTTAAAACGTAATTGGCTTCAGAGAAAGGTAATGTAACTCAAGCAAATCAATATGCCCCGCTGAACTCGTACAGCAGCAGATTACCAGACGCCCTAAAGGCAAGCCCAAACGATGACTTTTCTTACGCGATATGAATACTTTCTACACGCAGAACACAACACATTTACAGAGCCCCCTCCAGAAGTGGGATTCAGCACGCAAGATGATGGGGGCAAGGAGACGGGCCAGTACTTCAGATTAGCGACCCCCAGTAGGTTTTCATTTGGGTTGGTCATTTCCTAAGCGGTTTCTCTGTTCAACGCGGTCCACGCAGAGGCAGGAGAGGAGACAAACGGCCTAACTGAACCGGCAAAGAATTTAGTAAAGGGGAAGATCAGCGGCCATTCGTTTCCCACGGTACAGGGAGCTCAAGTATCGAACAAAAGCATAATCACAGGAAGCCGGCACGTGCCTAGTAAAAGTCCGTCTTCTACGTCGCATGTAAACCCTACCTTCAAAAGCAGAAGACCTCCCCAACTGTTAGCCTTCAGCATTTTAATTTAAAAATTATACAGGATACTAACCGAAAGTTAACAGCGTGTAGGTAACGGCCGACCTTCCCTCCCCCAGTCCAAGCAGCTCACTCTAGTTCCTAGCACGCTGTGGTGCGCCAGCATCCGTGAACCTCGCAAGCATGCTGGTATCACGGTCCCACTTCACCACAGAAACAGGGGCTGGGAACCTTTTGCAGCCTGCAGGATAACCCGTTTCTAGATTTATCTATTTTTTTTTAAGAACAATATAGCAAAAGCTGTAACCCTTTGCTTTAATAATTCAGTGTGGGGGCTCAGAACCAAAGCCTAGCACAGCAGAGCTGTGAAATCTCTATGACACTATCACGAGGCACATCAAGACCTACATTTCTCCTATGCAGAGCCAACTCGTTACGGTCACTCCTCAGACGTTCGCCGTTTACCTACCTACCTACCTACCTAGGTATGTACATACACCTGGAATCCCCGAGGAGACTGACTGCGTGTGCTTCTTCTAAGGTTTCGAGACTATCACCCTACACGAGGCAGGACCACTCCCACCCCCCGGCAGCAAACTTTGCACGACTTGCAGTGCCAAAGAGATATCACGCGGCAAACGTCTGCGGCTGCCACCAAGTGCGTTGCCGTCAGAGGCCCTCCTCTACGCGCGCGCGCGCACGACACGGCGGGGCTTGGGAACAGAGGCGAGCCGGACAGCACCAGCAACCCACTACGCGCCGCGGCAGGCGGAGACGGAGTGGGGGAGCACCGAAAAAGCGCGATGTTTTAGGGATGGTGCAGTAGAGAGCGCCACAACCCAGAGAGGCCCCGTCCGTTGCCCGCCCGCCCTGGCTCCCGCGGCAACGCCGCCACCCGCCCTGCCGGGCACGCGCAACGGGTCCTCGGCTCAGGGCGCCTGCTGAGCGCGGGGGGAGGGGGAGAGGAAGGGAAGAGGAACCGCGCACAGAGCAAAGCCGCGGCTACCTCCTCGTCCTCGTAGATGACGCTGGCGGGGAAGCGCCTTGCCGATGATCTTTCCGAAGGCAGTAGTGGCGCCACCCGGCCGGGCAGCCCGCGCCCCAGGAATCTCGTCAGCCACGCCGACGCCCGTCCTCGCCCCCGCGCTTCCTCCCCTCGGCCAGGCCCTCCGCGGCGCCCCTTGGGCCGCCGGCCGATCCCGCGTGTCGATTGGCTGTCTCGCCTGTCGTTTCCGCTTGTCCCCGCCCCCTTGGCGGTTCCGCCCCCGTCGACCCGGTGCTAATGACACCTATAGAGCCTTTTATGTTGATTTCGATAAAAGTGTTGAATAGAAGTGTTAAAGTAGAACTAGGCCTTTTTGGAAACTTACTGAAGTGAATCTTTCTCATAAGATTAGACTATTGCTTATAGACGATTACTAGCTCCGAAGTTATGTTTTGTGAAGTTTTGTTCCTGTGTCCCTGGGAGAGCGATAGGGCCCCAGACTTGTTATGAGAAGTGGCAGAGAAATGGCACCAACGGGTATCGATAATTCGTCTGGCCCAGTATACCCGGCTCACGGGACCGAGATATTGGTAAAACTCGTGACACCCAGCTGCAAAACTTGGCCCCTTCACGGAATAATGTCCATATTTGGAAGCAAAGTGTGCGGGTTCCACTAAAGGTCACTAGAAAACTGCTCCTCTAATAGCCACAAAGGGGCACCAGAGACCATCAAATCCTTCCTAGAGAGGTTTTTAACCATCTACTGCGCACGCGAGAAGAAAACGTAAACATCGCAATCAACTTTAAAAGATTTTGCTTTTCTCCTGAGAACTGTGATAAAAAGGTCTACATAAACGTAACGTTGCGAAATGGGAATCTATGCATGACTTTGGAAGCTATTCCTCATGCGTCCAGCGCTGCAATAAAGAACGCCTGCTTTCTAAAACTCCAACACGAGTCTTCGAGAGTTTTCTTCGGACGGATTTTGCGGTAACACTTACCGGGGCTCAGGGAGTTTGCGTGCCCTCGGGGCGCGGAGGGATCCGACCTGGGGGCGGAGGGAGAAGACGTTGGCGAGTCCGCGGAGGGATCTGCGTCGTGTAGTGCTGCCAGCCTGGGGGCGGGCAACGAGGTCCCGGAAGAGGCTGTTGCAGCTAGAAGTACTATTCGTTGTTATTTGTTGCCGCATCGAGTCCACCCCAAGCGTGCTTGTGGCTTTTTGGTGCTGCTCCCTCCAGTCGAAAGACTGCTTTTGCCAGGGCAGGGCAGGCCTTAACTTACCTTACCTTTTCAGAACATTTCGCAGAACCAACAGAAGTTGCTCTAACTCTTTCCCTGAAAGCCCCGCTTCCGTCGCAGACGTTTCCAAGCTGCAGACGTTTCCAAGCTGCACGCCTCCTGGGAGAAAATAAAATACAAAGCGTGCGTTCAGCTCGAGGGCTACAGGGCAGATCAAGATAGGATTTGCGCTAAGCTGGGTAGGAGGCTTTTAGAAAAATAGGCGGTGCCCCCAAAGCTGCCCAAGGGTGGTCTGTGGTGCCCTGCAGCCCCGGGGATAGGGAGCCATTTGATTGGTCTACACAACTGTATCGGGCTAAGGATATCCTTATCCGCCTTTGTGGCAAGGGCACGTTGTCGGCTCAGGTTCACCTTGGTCTCCGGCAGGAGCCCCCCCCCACGTCCTTTTTCTGCAAAGCTGCTTTCCGGCAGCCTCCAGCACATACTGGCGCGTGGGGTTGATCCTCCCCGGGTGCGGGACTTTGCACTTTCCCCACGTTGAACCGCACGAGGCTCCTGCCTGCCCACTTCTCCAGCCCGTCCAGGTCCCTCTGGATGGCAGCACTACCCTCTGGTGTATCAGCCACTCCTCCCGCTTTTGTATCATCAGCAAACTCGCTGAGGGCACAGTCTGTCTACCCGTCATCCAGATCGTTAATTACCATGTTGAACAGGATCGGACCGTTAGTTACTGGCCTTCAACTAGACTCCGTGCCACTAATCACCACCCTCTGGGCCCAGCTGCTCAGCCACAATGACTACTCCTGATGACCGTCTTGTCCTTCACGTGCCTGGAAGTGGTTTCCAGGATCAGCTGCTCCATCGCTTTTGCAGGAAACGAGGTGAGGCTGACCGGCCTGTAGTTCCCTGCGTCCTCTTTCTTGCCCTTCTCAAAGAGAGGGGTGACACTTGCATTCCTCCAGTCCTCACGCACCTCCCCCAGTCGCCACGATGGATCAAAGATTATCAAGAGTGGCTTCACAATGACATCTGCTGCTCCCCCAGCGCTCATGCGTGCATCCCATCAGGGCCCGTGGACTTATGTACGTTTGCTTAAGTATTCCCTTACCAGATCCTCTTCCACCTTGCTCCAGACTTTCCCCCCTGGTCTCCAGGATACGGGGCTCCTGAAGTCTGGTCTTGCTAGTAAAGACTGAGGCTCTTCCCTTGTCCGCTGATGCGATCACTCCATCGTAGAAGGCCACTAGAGTAGTTGGGCACGATTTGCCCTTGGTGAAGCCACGTTGGCTTTCTCAAATCACCTCACCGTCTTCCATACAGAGAGTTCTCCAGAGAGTGCAGAAAAAGGCCCTTTTTCAGCGACCCTCCACCAGTGCTGGAACAGAATAAGGTGGCTCGATCTGCTCCAAGTATAACCACCAGCGCGACCAAGAAAAAGCAACGGGTGATAGTGGTGGGTGATTCTCTTCTCAGAGGCACAGAGGCACCCGTTTGCAGACCAGACCAGACCAGCTCTTTAGAGAGGTTTGCTGTCTATCGCGTGCGTGCACCAGGGACGTCACTGAGAGGCTTCCTAGACTCGTTCGTCTATTACCCGCTCTTGGTGTTTCATGTGGGGACCATGGATGCAGCCACCAGCAGTGTTAAGAATATTAAAAAGGATTACAGGGCCCTGGGAGCAGCAGTTAAGAACTGTGGAGCACAGGTGGTATTTTCATCAATCCTAGCAGTCAGAGGGAAAGGGATAGGGCCAATTGGATCCAGCAGATCAACAGCTGGCTACGCAACTGGTGCTATAGCTACCTGGATCATGGGACCAGCTTTGACAAACCTGGTCTGCTGGGGCTGATGGGGTCCACCTGTCGGAAAAGGGAAAGAGCATCTTTGGCTGTAGGCTAGCCAAGCTGGTGAAGAAGGCTTGTCGCGGTCCGATGTCAGTAGCAGGCCGCCGGAAGTCAGGAAGTTTACGCGACTCCCTCCCTTATTGAGAGGTTTGATTTAAAAGGGACCGAGGGTTACGCGTGGCGGTCGCCTCTCACAGAGGAACAGCCACTGCTGGACTGTATTTTAGAGTGGAAGCTAAGATACCGCCCTCACCACGCTCACAAACTATTACTGACACCAATATTTAAATTTCCGAACGAACCGGTTTATTAGGGGAAAAGCCAAATTAAGGGACAAGGGTTCCGGAAAAGTAAGTCGAGGGATATATCAGAGAAATAATTCAGAAGTAAGATGCCCTTATTAAATAACAATGTACAATGTATCCCCTTGAGTGTTATTAGAAGACATATAGAGGATAACCAGGGGATCAGGCCCAGTCAGCATGGGCTTATGCAAGGCAGGTCCTGCCTGACGAACCTGATGTCCTTTTATAACCTGATGACCCGACTATTGGACGAGGGAAAGGCTGTGCATATTGTCTATCTGGACCTCCAAAAAGCATTTGACACGGATCCCCATAGAACTCTCATAAAAAAACTGGCTGCTCGTGGCCTGGATGAGCGCACAATATGTTGGATCAAGCACTGGCTGGACAGTCGGGCCCAAAGAGTGGTGGTCAATGGAGTCAAATCCAGCTGGCGGCCGGTCGCAAGTGGTGTTCCTCAGGGCTCAGTGTTGGGACCGTTTCTGTTTAACATCTTTATTGATGATCTCGATAAGGACATAGAGCGTATTATCAGTAAGTTTGCAGACAACACCAAGCTAGGCGGGAGCGTTGATCTGCATGAGGATAGGGAGGCTCTACAGGGAGGCTTGGATAGATTAGTTTGTTGGGCTAATGTTAATGGTACGGGCTTCAACAAGGCCAAGTGCCGGGTCCTGCACCTTGGGCCACAACAACCCCATGCAATGCTACAGGCTTGGGGAAGTGTGGCTGGAAAGTGTCTGGCAGAAAAGGACCTAGGGATTCTAATTGACAAGCGGCTGAATATGAGCCAGCAGTGTGCCCAGGTGGCCAGGAAAGCCAACGGCATCCTGGCTTGTATTAGAAATAGTGTGACCAGCAGAAGTAGAGAGGTGATTGTCCCCCTGTACTCAGCACTGGTGAGGCCACACCTGGAGTATTGCGTCCAGTTTTAGGCACCTCAATTCAAGAGAGATATCGAGGTGCTGGAGCGAGTACAGAGGAGGGCAAGGAAGCTGGTGAAGGGCCTAGAGAATAAATGTTATGAAGAACGCTTGAAGGAGCTGGGAATGTTTAGTTTGAAAAAGAGGAGGCTGAGGGGAGACCTCATCAGTCCCTACAACTACCTGAAAGGTCATTGTAGAGAGGTTGCTGCTGGTCTCTTCTCACAGGTAATTAGCGACAGAACGAGAGGGAATGGCTTCAAGCTGCAACAGGGTAGGTTTAGAGCGGACATTA
Organism: Apus apus; assembly: GCF_020740795.1. Classification (NCBI taxonomy): domain Eukaryota; kingdom Metazoa; phylum Chordata; class Aves; order Apodiformes; family Apodidae; genus Apus; species Apus apus. Next base: position 5,789,361 of record NC_067311.1, on the reverse strand, counting down.
GGAAAAAATGTTTCACAGAAAGAGTGGTTAGACACCGGAATAGGCTGCCCAGGGAGGTGGTTGAGTCACCATCCCTGGATGCGTTTAAGGGTCGTTTGGATGTGGTGTTGGTGGCTATGGTTTAGGGGAGAACTTTGTAGAGTAGGGATGATGGTTGGACTCGGTGATCCCAAGGGTCTTTTCCAACCTGAATAGTTCTATGATTCTATGAACGTAAATAACAAGGTTCCTGTTGGAGAGGGTCCAGAGAAGGGCCGCCAAGATGATCAAAGGCCTGGAGCACCTCTGCTATGAAGACAGGCTAAGAAAATTGGGGCTGTTCAGCCTAGAGAAGAGAAGGCTCCGGGGAGACCTTATAGCGGCCTTCCAGTACTTGAAAGGGGCCTACAGGAAAGCTGGGGAGGGGCTTTTCATCAGAGAAGATAGTGATAGGACAAGGGGTAATGATTTTAAATTGAGAGAGGGGAGATTTAGGATAGATATTAGGAGGAAATTCTTCACTATAAGGGTGTTGAGGTACTGGAATAGGTTACCCAGGGAGGTTGTTGATGTGTCCCCCCCCTTGTTCTTGTGGGGGACTTCAACTTACCAGATGTCTGCTGGAAGTACAACACAGCAGAAAGGGGCCAATCCAGGAGGTTTCTGGAATGTATGGAAGAGAACTTCCTGCTACAGCAGGTAAGTGAACCCACCAGGGGTAGTGCCATGCTGGACCTACTGTTTACAAACAGGGAAGGGCTGGCGGAAGATGTAGTGGTTGGAGGTCATCTTGGGCGCAGCGACCATGATATGATGGGCTTTTCCATATGTGGTGACGTTAGGAGGGTCGTCAGCAAAACCTCTACCTTGGACTTCCAGAGGGCTGACTTTGGTCTCTTCAGGACGCTGGTTGGGAGAGTCCCTTGGGAAATAGCTCTCAAAAACAAAGGAGCCCAGGAAGGCTGGGCTTACTTTAAGAATGAAATGATGAAGGCGCAGGGGCAGGCTGTCCCTATGTGCCGAAAAAGGAGCCGGCGGGGAAGAAGACCGGCCTGGTTGAGCGAGGAACTATTACAAGAACTCAGAAATAAAAAAAGAGTGTACCGACTTTGGAAAAAGGGACAGGTGAATCAGGAAGTATTCGAGGATATTGTAAGGGCACGTAGAAAGAGAATTAGAGATGCAAAAGCTCAGCTAGAACTTAAACTAGCCATCTCTGTAAAGCATAATAAAAAAAGCTTTTATAAATACATTAATAACAAAAGGAGGGTCAGGGAAAATCTTCATTCCTTATTGGATGAGGGGGGGAACTTAGTAACGGAGGACAAGGAAAAGGCTGAGGTACTTAACACCTTCTTTGCCTCAGTCTTTAACAAAAAGAATAGCTACCCTCAGGACAACTGGGCTCCTGAGTCGGTAGACAGGCATGGGGAGCAGAATCCCAGGAGGAAGTAGTTAGGGACCTGTTGTGCCACTTAGATCCCAACAAGTCCATGGGTCCGGATGGGATTCATCCTAGGGTGCTGAGGGAGCTGGGGTTGTTTAGCCTGGAGAAGAGGAGACTCAAGGGGGACCTTATCACTCTCTACAACTACCTGAAGGGAGGTTGTAGTCAGGTGGGGGCTGGGCTCTTTTTCCAGGCAACTAGCACCAAGACAAGAGGGCATGGTCTCAAGCTGCTCCAGGGGAGGTTTAGGTTGGATATTAGGAAGTACTTCCTCACGGAGAGGGTGATTAGACATTGGAACGCGCTTCCCAGGGAAGTGGTGGAAGCACCGTCCCTGGATGTGTTCAAGGAAAGGCTGGATGTGGCACTTAGTGCCATGGTCTAGCCGATGTGGTGGTGTTAGGGCATAGGCTGGACTTGATGATCTTAAAGGTCTTTTCCAGCCTTGGTGATTCTGTGTGGGTGATTCTGTGAAGGGCAGGTTGGATGAGGTTTTGTGCAACCTGGTCTAGTGGTAGGAGTCCCTGCTTATAGCAGAGGGGTTAGAAATAGATATAGATATATATATATGGGATAAGATGAAGATGCCTCCCAGTGGGTGTCTCAGATGCTGTCGCGAGCCGATATTGGGGGGCTACCGGCTGCCAGGATGCTTTTGCGACTTGCCCCCCACCCTGATGTGGAGGGGCTTTTGAATAAGACCGAGGGCTCACACGTGGCGCTCGCCTCTCACAGAGGAACAGCCACTGCGGGACCGTATTTTAGAGTGGTAGTGTGGGGAACGGTCCATCTGCTCTCCCCCCACATAAGACTAAACAAAATGCCTTTCAAGCCAGCAAAGCAAGAGTGGCGCCTTTTTACTGATTTAGCCAAGGACAGAATGGAACAGGCCTCTCGCTCTACCAGATAACTCCACAGCAAGAAAAGAGCACAAGGGTTATGATAACTGGCAGAAAAATGGACAATAGGTTAAAGACTGCCTATAACAGAGCAGTACCTGGACCTGCCTGGAACGCCAGCCTCGCTGTCCGGAGGAGCCGAGAGGGAAGGGGGGGCTGCCCCGCGACCGCTGCCCGGAGAAGCGGAAAAGGGGGGGGGGCCGCCTGTGCCCGCTCCGCGGGGACCGTGCCCGCTCCCCGGAGACCCTGCCTGCCCAGCCTAAACGAAACCGGACCAAAGTAGGAGCTTGCCCAGCCTGCATTCGCCACCTACTTCGGGACTAAGGCCGTGCTTGCCGCAGCTGCTGCTGCTGGGAGGGGTCGCCCTGGCTACCGGGAAGCCGGCCCCCCCACGGATCGCCTGCCAGCCGCATCCTGGGAACCACGCGCTACGGAAGGAGGGTAAATACACACACACACACGCACACTCTAACTTTCCTGCCGGGCTCAACTCCTACCCTTTCACTCCATTGATTTTACACTCATCCTCGGAGTGTGCCTTTAATAAGACCATAGTACCTTTGAATCCCTTTTCCAATATACACCTAGACAACCTCTCCTGAACCTTGATCCCTTAATTTGTGTAGACCCTTAATAAACCGATTAATTCGTAAACTAAACATTGGTCTCAGTAGCAATTTGTGAGCATGGTGGGAGGGTATTCTAATCTACCCTCTAAGATACGGTCCCGCAGTGGCCGTTCCTCTGTGAGAGGCGAACGCCACGTGTGACCCTCGGTCTCATTCACAAACCTCTCCACATTGGGGGGGGGGAAGTCGCGGAAACATCCTGACAGCCGGTAGCCCCCCAATACCGGCCCGCGACAGGTAGTTAGAGTGCACACCCCCACCACGCTCACAAATTGCTTCTAAGACCAATGTTTACTACACGACTTAATCGTTTTATTAAGGGTTAACACAAACTGAGGGATGATGTTTAGGGAAGATGTAAATGTAAATGGCTATCAGGGACACATATATTTACACAGTAAGAAAGTGTCCTTTAGGGAGGTAATGCAAAAGGTACTGTGCTTTTAAGGCGTCTCTCCGAGAGAGGGTTGAGGACCAAAGGGATGAGGGAGGAAGCCCGACGTCAGTCCTCCTTGAGAGGTCGAGCTGTGTGTGCGAGTATGAGGAGAGGAGTGTGTGTGTGCGTGTGTGGTGATGTTACCTTCCGGCGGCTTGTCCCCGACGGCTCCTTTCCTAGAGGCAGCGGCGGTTGGTGGCGCCCCTTTTCGCCAGGCAGCGACGGCAGGGTCCGAAGTCCGTGGTGTCGGAGGGGCAGCCTCTCGCGGCTCGGCAGCGGGTGCAGCGGCTGTTTGTTTCCCCGGCAACCGGCAGCAAAACGGGGGGGGGGGGGCACCGGCCCCGACCCCAGGGGTCAGGACCCCAGCACGCTCACCGCTTAGGCCCAGGCTCGACCCGGGGCGGGCAGGCGGGTAAGCAGGCAGGCAGAGTCCCAGCACCAGTATCCGCAGCAAGGGGGGGTGTCCCACGCAGAAAGCGTCCGAACAGGCCTGGGGGGGGGGGGGGGGGCACCTACTGCCCTCGCCGCCTTTTATACCCCCGTGACCCACCTGTCCAGCCAGTGTCACTGTCCAGAGCCAATTAGCATCCATGAGCCCCAAATTAGGGTGGTGACAATCAGGGGCAAAGTATGACTTGTCGCCCATCCTTTCTGTCCCGTACCACATCTGTTGTTTTGGTTTCAGTTGTCCTTGAGAAGCAAGTCTGTTTTAGTCCGTTAGCTGGGAATAATCAGCAGAAGGCCTTCGCTGGCTTAAAAGGCATTTTGTTTAGACTCATGTGGGGAAGAACAGCTTCCCACAGGTGCCCCAGTAACGTAGTGGTCAAGGGCAATGAAGGATTGCCCTGCGTCCTCATGCCCATCGGCCTCTTTTAATAGCTGTTAAAGAAAGGTGAAGTTTGCCGTCTCCCTGCCATGCGGTTTTGGTTTGGGTCCGGCTGGGACGGAGTTAACTTTCTCCATAGCAGCCCTCATAGTGCTGTGCTTTGTAGTTGTAGCTAGAAGGGTGTTGAAGACACACCAGTGTTTTAGCTACTGCTGAGCAGTGCTCCCACAGCTTGGAGGCTCTCTCTCCAACCACCCCACCCCCAAAGTCCAGGAAGCTGGGGGCAGGCAAGAGGGTGGAAGGGGACAGAACCAGGACAGCTGACCCAAATTGACAAAAGAGATAGTCCACTGTGCTATGGAAGCACCACAGCTGCCATTCAGACCACCTGCTTTCTCCTACCTGCAGCAGGAAGCTGGGCCTACCTCGGTTTCCCCTTGTGAGTCAATTGCTCTTTGTCTCTCTGTCTCTCAGCTTCACTGCCCTTAGCCTGGAGCTGGAGAGTTTCCACGGAAAGCAAAGAGCATAGTAAACTCTGAGCTGGTATCAATCTCCAAAGCACCAATAGAAGGCCAAGTTGATATCTGTGGTGCCAGCTGCTCTCCTGTGTTGAAGAACACAGAGCCCAGCTTGGCTCCAGCGAGGCCAAACAGAAACCAAAAAAAGAACGGAGAGATAGATAAACACAAGAATTTGCTTAATGAGGGAAAAGGCTTTCTTGGTTTTTCCTTTGTTTCCCCTTTTGTTCTCCAGTAGAGGATTTTTGAGGTATGGCTAACCAGTTAAGTGGCAGCAGCCAATCCCTTTATTCTATAAAAGCCTAGTCCCATCTTTGGTCGGGGAGATTCCTGTACATTTTTCTTAGAAGGCGTACTGGATCTTCTCCCCTCCAGTGGGGACGCCTGCTCAAGCAGTTACTCCTCGAGAGGTTGAGAGAAAGGGACACCTGGCCGTAGCCAAAGAAAGGGTAAGGAGTATCAAATCCCTATCTATGCGTTCTTAATCGCATCTTCTTCGCTAATTTTAAACATTTAAGACAGTTTTGAGTTTTAAGCTTTGGAACTTTAAGACGTTAGGATCCTTGTAAACATAAAAGACTGCAGTCAGTGTATTATCACATTGCCTATAGGTATTACTTCAATCATCGTTCTAGATCTAGCATACGACCTATTCACGAGGAAGTTGCTAGCACTCAAACAATTAGCCTTTGTGTAATAGTTGACTATTTGGTTGTGTATTTTATTATTAAGGTACCTTCTTGTCTTGTTATCCTAATACCCTGTTTTGCTACCCTAATATCCCAACGCTCATGTAATCCGATGTATGCCTTTATAGTCTCATCTTTGGGATCCTTTGCGATTTACAATGAATCTTGGTTCTGTACATACACATCTCGTCTGCTCTCTTGCCCCGTACGGGACACTACCATAGCCCTCCTTGCCAGAAAAGGGATTATCAACAGGGCCTTATCGCACAGCCATTGATAAAGTGCTCCAACAGGACTTGGATGCTTCCAGCACATTGCGCTGTGCCAAAACCACCCTTGCACGGCACGCCGAGTAGCGTCACATACAGTAGTTTCCAAGGTTTTAGCAGCAGCCTACACACCGGCTTTACGTACGTTTGCGTACCACTCACGAAAAGCTCAGAGTTTGCTTCCTACAAGATGCAGGAGACTGCTAAGCGGCTCCAGCATCACGCTTCCAATGACTGGGCAAATCTGTTAACACCGTTAACAGACTGAAACATGCCACATACTTACACTCCAGGGAGGCACCAGTTTAACTTGCAGAACTATTTCCCTCAGTAAGACACGCCAAGACAGAGATGATATCCCCATGGTAAATCTTTATTGTGCAACTGCCGCTCAAAGCTTTCATTACCTTCCACAGACACGCCACACACACACACACACACACACACACAATCAGACATCAACAGTGGCTAGACTGATGGGCAACAGACAAAATCCATTCGGTGGCCGTTTGTACACGTGCAGCAACTCTCGCGGTGCTAAAATCTTAGCCAGGCGGCCAGCCCAACAGACGGCCACCCGGAATACGTAGATGTTGGCGATAGACAGACTGCCCACCCTCAGGCCCTTCATCCACAACCGTCCGGAATCCATCGGTCAGGCCCAGGCGAGCAGCACGCTTCTTGCCAACAATCTTGAAAGGCCCAAGAAGCTGGAGAAGGAAGCACAAAACCATAAATAAAAAATAACATAAACCAAAACACCACACACAAAGAGGGGAGAGGGCGGGAAGGGAAGGAATGGGAGCAGGGAACCACCCGGAGAAACCAGTTAGCCAATTCCTAGCAATTCAACCACTGCGCTTCAAATTACCGTCCGTCCGCCTGCAACCGACGTTTTCCAAGCAAAGCTACAAAGACCGATCATGCACACTACTATAGAGAAAAAAAGAGCTATGCAATTTTTTTCCAAGCTAGACGCTAACGGACTACAAAACAGCCAGAGAAGCTAAGTTTGTCTCTGGGTTAAAGCCCCCACCTGCCAAAAACCCCAAGCCCTCTTCTCCGTATTGCAACAACTACTACTACTCTTACTCTAAAACCACGACAACAGGCATCGGACTGGGCTCCAAAACAACACCGCATTTTGCACCTGAAGTACGTACCCATTGCTTTATATCACTGCTTTGAGTCAAAAAGCTCAAGTCCGTGACAAGCTAGAGGCAAAGGGTTATAGCGCCAGAAAACCCAAAATAGCCTACTGTGCCCTATCAAGAGGAAAAGGGGGGGTGGGAAAGAGTCTAGTAAATTAGCAACTAATTACAGGTAGAGTTTAGCGTACAGAAAGCTTCACAGTACTTACAGATTCACCAGAATCTTCCGCTTCCGATAACCTGATAATTGGCTCCTTAGGCATGACTAGGAAACGCGTCGGAGCTTGGGGTGAAAGACCACGGAAGGCAAGGCACTGGAGGAAGAGCAAACAGTTAAAACGTAATTGGCTTCAGAGAAAGGTAACGTAACTCAAGCAAATCAATATGCCCCGCTGAACTCGTACAGCAGCAGATTACCAGACGCCCTAAAGGCAAGCCCAAACGATGACTTTTCTTACGCGATATGAATACTTGCTACACGCAGAACACAACACATTTACAGAGCCCCCTCCAGAAGTGGGATTCAGCACGCAAGATGATGGGGGCAAGGAGACGGGCCAGTACTTCAGATTAGCGACCCCCAGTAGGTTTTCATTTGGGTTGGTCATTTCCTAAGCAGTTTCTCTGTTCAACGCGGTCCACGCAGAGGCAGGAGAGGAGACAAACGGCCTAACTGAACCGGCAAAGAATTTAGCAAAGGGGAAGATCAGCGGCCATTCGTTTCCCACGGTACAGGGAGCTCAAGTATTGAACAAAAGCATAATCACAGGAAGCCGGCACGTGCCTAGTAAAAGTCCGTCTTCTACGTCGCACGTAAACCCTACCTTCAAAAGCAGAAGACATCCCCAACTGTTAGCCTTCAGCATTTTAATTGAAAAATTATACAGGATACTAACCGAAAGTTAACAGCGTGTAGGTAACGGCCGACCTTCCCTCCCCCAGTCCAAGCAGCTCACTCTAGTTCCTAGCGTGCTGTGGTGCGCCAGCATCCGTGAACCTCGCAAGCATGCTGGTATCACGGTCCCACTTCACCACAGAAACAGGGGCTGGGAACCTTTTGCAGCCTGCAGGATAACCCGTTTCTAGATTTATCTTTTTTTTTTTAAGAACAATATAGCAAAAGCTGTAACCCTTTGCTTTAATAATTCAGTGTGGGGGCTCAGAACCAAAGCCTAGCACAGCAGAGCTGTGAAATCTCTATGACACTATCACGAGGCACATCAAGACCTACATTTCTCCTATGCAGAGCCAACTCGTTACGGTCACTCCTCAGACGTTCGCCGTTTACCTACCTACCTACCTACCTAGGTATGTACATACACCTGGAATCCCCGAGGAGATTGACTGCGTGTGCTTCTTCTAAGGTTTCGAGACTATCACCCTACACGAGGCAGGACCACTCCCACCCCCCGGCAGCAAACTTTGCACGACTTGCAGTGCCAAAGAGATATCACGCGGCAAACGTCTGCGGCTGCCACCAAGTGCGTTGCCGTCAGAGGCCCTCCTCTACGCGCGCGCGCGCGCACGACACGGCGGGGCTTGGGAACAGAGGCGAGCCGGACAGCACCAGCAACCCACTACGCGCCGCGGCAGGCGGAGACGGAGTGGGGGAGCACCGAAAAAGCGCGATGTTTTAGGGATGGTGCAGTAGAGAGCGCCACAACCCAGAGAGGCCCCGTCCGTTGCCCGCCCGCCCTGGCTCCCGCGGCAACGCCGCCACCCGCCCTGCCGGGCACGCGCAACGGGTCCTCGGCTCAGGGCGCCTGCTGAGCGCGGGGGGAGGGGGAGAGGAAGGGAAGAGGAACCGCGCACAGAGCAAAGCCGCGGCTACCTCCTCGTCCTCGTAGATGACGCTGGCGGGGAAGCGCCTTGCCGATGATCTTTCCGAAGGCAGTAGTGGCGCCACCCGGCCGGGCAGCCCGCGCCCCAGGAATCTCGTCAGCCACGCCGACGCCCGTCCTCGCCCCCGCGCTTCCTCCCCTCGGCCAGGCCCTCCGCGGCGCCCCTTGGGCCGCCGGCCGATCCCGCGTCTCGATTGGCTGTCTCGCCTGTCGTTTCCGCTTGTCCCCGCCCCCTTGGCGGTTCCGCCCCCGTCGACCCGGTGCTAATGACGCCTATAGAGCCTTTTATGTTGATTTCGATAAAAGTGTTGAATAGAAGTGTTAAAGTAGAACTAGGCCTTTTTGGAAACTTACTGAAGTGAATCTTTCTCACAAGATTAGACTATTGCTTATAGACGATTACTAGCTCCGAAGTTATGTTTTGTGAAGTTTTGTTCCTGTGTCCCTGGGAGAGCGATAGGGCCCCAGACTTGTTATGAGAAGTGGCAGAGAAATGGCACCAACGGGTATCGATAATTCGTCTGGCCCAGTATACCCGGCTCACGGGACCGAGATATTGGTAAAACTCGTGACACCCAGCTGCAAAACTTGGCCCCTTCACGGAATAATGTCCATATTTGGAAGCAAAGTGTGCGGGTTCCACTAAAGGTCACTAGAAAACTGCTCCTCTAATAGCCACAAAGGGGCACCAGAGACCATCAAATCCTTCCTAGAGAGGTTTTTAACCATCTACTGCGCACGCGAGAAGAAAACGTAAACATCGCAATCAACTTTAAAAGATTTTGCTTTTCTCCTGAGAACTGTGATAAAAAGGTCTACATAAACGTAACGTTGCGAAATGGGAATCTATGCATGACTTTGGAAGCTATTCCTCATGCGTCCAGCGCTGCAATAAAGAACGCCTGCTTTCTAAAACTCCAACACGAGTCTTCGAGAGTTTTCTTCGGACGGATTTTGCGGTAACACTTACCGGGGCTCAGGGAGTTTGCGTGCCCTCGGGGCGCGGAGGGATCCGACCTGGGGGCGGAGGGAGAAGACGTTGGCGAGTCCGCGGAGGGATCTGCGTCGTGTAGTGCTGCCAGCCTGGGGGCGGGCAACGAGGTCCCGGAAGAGGCTGTTGCAGCTAGAAGTACTATTCGTTGTTATTTGTTGCCGCATCGAGTCCACCCCAAGCGTGCTTGTGGCTTTTTGGTGCTGCTCCCTCCAGTCGAAAGACTGCTTTTGCCAGGGCAGGGCAGGCCTTAACTTACCTTACCTTTTCAGAACATTTCGCAGAACCAACAGAAGTTGCTCTAACCCTTTCCCTGAAAGCCCCGCTTCCGTCGCAGACGTTTCCAAGCTGCAGACGTTTCCAAGCTGCACGCCTCCTGGGAGAAAATAAAATACAAAGCGTGCGTTCAGCTCGAGGGCTACAGGGCAGATCAAGATAGGATTTGCGCTAAGCTGGGTAGGAGGCTTTTAGAAAAATAGGCGGTGCCCCCAAAGCTGCCCAAGGGTGGTCTGTGGTGCCCTGCAGCCCCGGGGATAGGGAGCCATTTGATTGGTCTACACAACTGTATCGGGCTAAGGATATCCTTATCCGCCTTTGTGGCAAGGGCACGTTGTCGGCTCAGGTTCACCTTGGTCTCCGGCAGGAGCCCCCCCCCACGTCCTTTTTCTGCAAAGCTGCTTTCCGGCAGCCTCCAGCACATACTGGCGCGTGGGGTTGATCCTCCCCGGGTGCGGGACTTTGCACTTTCCCCACGTTGAACCGCACGAGGCTCCTGCCTGCCCACTTCTCCAGCCCGTCCAGGTCCCTCTGGATGGCAGCACTACCCTCTGGTGTATCAGCCACTCCTCCCGCTTTTGTATCATCAGCAAACTCGCTGAGGGCACAGTCTGTCTACCCGTCATCCAGATCGTTAATTACCATGTTGAACAGGATCGGACCGTTAGTTACTGGCCTTCAACTAGACTCCGTGCCACTAATCACCACCCTCTGGGCCCAGCTGCTCAGCCACAATGACTACTCCTGATGACCGTCTTGTCCTTCACGTGCCTGGAAGTGGTTTCCAGGATCAGCTGCTCCATCGCTTTTGCAGGAAACGAGGTGAGGCTGACCGGCCTGTAGTTCCCTGCGTCCTCTTTCTTGCCCTTCTCAAAGAGAGGGGTGACACTTGCATTCCTCCAGTCCTCACGCACCTCCCCCAGTCGCCACGATGGATCAAAGATTATCAAGAGTGGCTTCACAATGACATCTGCTGCTCCCCCAGCGCTCATGCGTGCATCCCATCAGGGCCCGTGGACTTATGTACGTTTGCTTAAGTATTCCCTTACCAGATCCTCTTCCACCTTGCTCCAGACTTTCCCCCCTGGTCTCCAGGGTACGGGGCTCCTGAAGTCTGGTCTTGCTAGTAAAGACTGAGGCTCTTCCCTTGTCCGCTGATGCGATCACTCCATCGTAGAAGGCCACTAGAGTAGTTGGGCACGATTTGCCCTTGGTGAAGCCACGTTGGCTTTCTCAAATCACCTCACCGTCTTCCATACAGAGAGTTCTCCAGAGAGTGCAGAAAAAGGCCCTTTTTCAGCGACCCTCCACCAGTGCTGGAACAGAATAAGGTGGCTCGATCTGCTCCAAGTATAACCACCAGCGCGACCAAGAAAAAGCAACGGGTGATAGTGGTGGGTGATTCTCTTCTCAGAGGCACAGAGGCACCCGTTTGCAGACCAGACCAGACCAGCTCTTTAGAGAGGTTTGCTGTCTATCGCGTGCGTGCACCAGGGACGTCACTGAGAGGCTTCCTAGACTCGTTCGTCTATTACCCGCTCTTGGTGTTTCACGTGGGGACCATGGATGCAGCCACCAGCAGTGTTAAGAATATTAAAAAGGATTACAGGGCCCTGGGAGCAGCAGTTAAGAACTGTGGAGCACAGGTGGTATTTTCATCAATCCTAGCAGTCAGAGGGAAAGGGATAGGGCCAATTGGATCCAGCAGATCAACAGCTGGCTACGCAACTGGTGCTATAGCTACCTGGATCATGGGACCAGCTTTGACAAACCTGGTCTGCTGGGGCTGATGGGGTCCACCTGTCGGAAAAGGGAAAGAGCATCTTTGGCTGTAGGCTAGCCAAGCTGGTGAAGAAGGCTTGTCGCGGTCCGATGTCAGTAGCAGGCCGCCGGAAGTCAGGAAGTTTACGCGACTCCCTCCCTTATTGAGAGGTTTGATTTAAAAGGGACCGAGGGTTACGCGTGGCGGTCGCCTCTCACAGAGGAACAGCCACTGCTGGACTGTATTTTAGAGTGGAAGCTAAGATACCGCCCTCACCACGCTCACAAACTATTACTGACACCAATATTTAAATTTCCGAACGAACCGGTTTATTAGGGGAAAAGCCAAATTAAGGGACAAGGGTTCCGGAAAAGTAAGTCGAGGGATATATCAGAGAAATAATTCAGAAGTAAGATGCCCTTATTAAATAACAATGTACAATGTATCCCCTTGAGTGTTATTAGAAGACATATAGAGGATAACCAGGGGATCAGGCCCAGTCAGCATGGGCTTATGCAAGGCAGGTCCTGCCTGACGAACCTGATGTCCTTTTATAACCTGATGACCCGACTATTGGACGAGGGAAAGGCTGTGCATATTGTCTATCTGGACCTCCAAAAAGCATTTGACATGGTTCCCCATAGAACTCTCATAAAAAAACTGGCTGCTCGTGGCCCGGATGAGCATATGATATGTTGGATCAAGCACTGGCTGGACAGTCGGGCCCAAAGAGTGGTGGTCAGTGGAATCAAATCCAGCTGACGGCCGGTCACAAGTGGTGTTCCTCAGGGTTCAGTGTTGGGACTGTTTCTGTTTAACATCTTTATTGATGATCTCGATAAGGACATAGAGCGTATTATCAGTAAGTTTGCAGACAACACCAAGCTAGGCGGGAGCGTTGATCTGCATGAGGATAGGGAGGCTCTACAGGGAGGCTTGGATAGATTAGTTTGTTGGGCTAATGTTAATGGTACGGGCTTCAACAAGGCCAAGTGCCGGGTCCTGCACCTTGGGCCACAACAACCCCATGCAATGCTACAGGCTTGGGGAAGTGTGGCTGGAAAGTGTCTGGCAGAAAAGGACCTAGGGATTCTAATTGACAAGCGGCTGAATATGAGCCAGCAGTGTGCCCAGGTGGCCAGGAAAGCCAACGGCATCCTGGCTTGTATTAGAAATAGTGTGACCAGCAGAAGTAGAGAGGTGATTGTCCCCCTGTACTCAGCACTGGTGAGGCCACACCTGGAGTATTGCGTCCAGTTTTAGGCACCTCAATTCAAGAGAGATATCGAGGTGCTGGAGCGAGTACAGAGGAGGGCAAGGAAGCTGGTGAAGGGCCTAGAGAATAAATGTTATGAAGAACGCTTGAAGGAGCTGGGAATGTTTAGTTTGAAAAAGAGGAGGCTGAGGGGAGACCTCATCAGTCCCTACAACTACCTGAAAGGTCATTGTAGAGAGGTTGCTGCTGGTCTCTTCTCACAGGTAATTAGCGACAGAACAAGAGGGAATGGTTTCAAGCTGCAACAGGGTAGGTTTAGAGCGGACATTAGGAAAAAATGTTTCACAGAAAGAGTGGTTAGACACCGGAATAGGCTGCCCAGGGAGGTGGTTGAGTCACCATCCCTGGATGCGTTTAAGGGTCATTTGGATGTGGTGTTGGTGGCTATGGTTTAGGGGAGAACTTTGTAGAGTAGGGATGATGGTTGGACTTGGTGATCCCAAGGGTCTTTTCCAGCCTGAATAGTTCTATGATTCTATGAACGTAAATAACAAGGTTCCTGTTGGAGAGGGTCCAGAGAAGGGCCGCCAAGATGATCAAAGGCCTGGAGCACCTCTGCTATGAAGACAGGCTAAGAAAATTGGGGCTGTTCAGCCTAGAGAAGAGAAGGCTCCGGGGAGACCTTATAGCGGCCTTCCAGTACTTGAAAGGGGCCTACAGGAAAGCTGGGGAGGGGCTTTTCATCAGAGAAGATAGCGATAGGACAAGGGGTAATGGTTTTAAACTGAGAGAGGGGAGATTTAGGATAGATATTAGGAAGAAATTCTTCACTACAAGGGTGGTGAGGTACTGGAATAGGTTACCCAGGGAGGTTGTTGATGTGTCCCCCCCCTTGTTCTTGTGGGGGACTTCAACTTACCAGATGTCTGCTGGAAGTACAACACAGCAGAAAGGGGCCAATCCAGGAGGTTTCTGGAATGTATGGAAGAGAACTTCCTGCTACAGCAGGTAAGTGAACCCACCAGGGGTAGTGCCATGCTGGACCTACTGTTTACAAACAGGGAAGGGCTGGCGGAAGATGTAGTGGTTGGAGGTCATCTTGGGCGCAGCGACCATGATATGATGGGCTTTTCCATATGTGGTGACGTTAGGAGGGTCGTCAGCAAAACCTCTACCTTGGACTTCCAGAGGGCTGACTTTGGTCTCTTCAGGACGCTGGTTGGGAGAGTCCCTTGGGAAATAGCTCTCAAAAACAAAGGAGCCCAGGAAGGCTGGGCTTACTTTAAGAATGAAATGATGAAGGCGCAGGGGCAGGCTGTCCCTATGTGCCGAAAAAGGAGCCGGCGGGGAAGAAGACCGGCCTGGTTGAGCGAGGAACTATCACAAGAACTCAGAAATAAAAAAAGAGTGTACCGACTTTGGAAAAAGGGGCAGGTGAATCAGGAAGTATTCAAGGATATTGTAAGGGCACGTAGAAAGAGAATTAGAGATGCAAAAGCTCAGCTAGAACTTAAACTAGCCATCTCTGTAAAGGATAATAAAAAAAGCTTTTATAAATACATTAATAACAAAAGGAGGGTCAGGGAAAATCTTCATTCCTTATTGGATGAGGGGGGGAACTTAGTAACGGAGGACAAGGAAAAGGCTGAGGTACTTAACACCTTCTTTGCCTCAGTCTTTAACAAAAAGAATAGCTACTCTCAGGACAACTGGGCTCCTGAGTCGGTAGACAGGCATGGGGAGCAGAATCCCAGGAGGAAGTAGTTAGGGACCTGTTGTGCCACTTAGATCCCAACAAGTCCATGGGTCCGGATGGGATTCATCCTAGGGTGCTGAGGGAGCTGGGGTTGTTTAGCCTGGAGAAGAGGAGACTCAAGGGGGACCTTATCACTCTCTACAACTACCTGAAGGGAGGTTGTAGTCAGGTGGGGGCTGGGCTCTTTTTCCAGGCAACTAGCACCAAGACAAGAGGGCATGGTCTCAAGCTGCGCCAGGGGAGGTTTAGGTTGGATATTAGGAAGTACTACCTCACGGAGAGGGTGATTAGACATTGGAACGCGCTTCCCAGGGAAGTGGTGGAAGCACCGTCCCTGGACGTGTTCAAGGAAAGGCTGGATGTGGCACTTAGTGCCATGGTCTAGCCGATGTGGTGGTGTTAGGGCATAGGCTGGACTTGATGATCTTAAAGGTCTTTTCCAGCCTTGGTGATTCTGTGTGGGTGATTCTGTGAAGGGCAGGTTGGATGAGGTTTTGTGCAACCTGGTCTAGTGGTAGGAGTCCCTGCTTATAGCAGAGGGGTTAGAAATAGATATAGATATATATATATGGGATAAGATGAAGATGCCTCCCAGTGGGTGTCTCAGATGCTGTCGCGAGCCGATATTGGGGGGCTACCGGCTGCCAGGATGCTTTTGCGACTTGCCCCCCACCCTGATGTGGAGGGGCTTTTGAATAAGACCGAGGGCTCACACGTGGCGCTCGCCTCTCACAGAGGAACGGCCACTGCAGAACCATATTTTAGAGTGGTAGTTTGGGGAACGGTCCATCTGCTCTCCCCCCACATAAGACTAAACAAAATGCCTTTCAAGCCAGCAAAGCAAGAGTGGCGCCTTTTTACTGATTTAGCCAAGGACAGAATGGAACAGGCCTCTCGCTCTACCAGATAACTCCACAGCAAGAAAAGAGCACAAGGGTTATGATAACTGGCAGAAAAATGGACAATAGGTTAAAGACTGCCTATAACAGAGCAGTACCTGGACCTGCCTGGAACGCCAGCCTCGCTGTCCGGAGGAGCCGAGAGGGAAGGGGGGGCTGCCCCGCGACCGCTGCCCGGAGAAGCGGAAAAGGGGGGGGGGCCGCCTGTGCCCGCTCCGCGGGGACCGTGCCCGCTCCCCGGAGACCCTGCCTGCCCAGCCTAAACGAAACCGGACCAAAGTAGGAGCTTGCCCAGCCTGCATTCGCCACCTACTTCGGGACTAAGGCCGTGCTTGCCGCAGCTGCTGCTGCTGGGAGGGGTCGCCCTGGCTACCGGGAAGCCGGCCCCCCCACGGATCGCCTGCCAGCCGCATCCTGGGAACCACGCGCTACGGAAGGAGGGTAAATACACACACACACACGCACACTCTAACTTTCCTGCCGGGCTCAACTCCTACCCTTTCACTCCATTGATTTTACACTCATCCTCGGAGTGTGCCTTTAATAAGACCATAGTACCTTTGAATCCCTTTTCCAATATACACCTAGACAACCTCTCCTGAACCTTGATCCCTTAATTTGTGTAGACCCTTAATAAACCGATTAATTCGTAAACTAAACATTGGTCTCAGTAGCAATTTGTGAGCATGGTGGGAGGGTATTCTAATCTACCCTCTAAGATACGGTCCCGCAGTGGCCGTTCCTCTGTGAGAGGCGAACGCCACGTGTGACCCTCGGTCTCATTCACAAACCTCTCCACATTGGGGGGGGGAAGTCGCGGAAACATCCTGACAGCCGGTAGCCCCCCAATACCGGCCCGCGACAGGTAGTTAGAGTGCACACCCCCACCACGCTCACAAATTGCTTCTAAGACCAATGTTTACTACACGACTTAATCGGTTTATTAAGGGTTAACACAAACTGAGGGATGATGTTTAGGGAAGATGTAAATGTAAATGGCTATCAGGGATAGATAGATATAGATATATATATATACACACATTAAGAAAGCGTCCTTTAGGGAGGTAATGCAAAAGGTACTGTGCTTTCAAGGCGTTCTCTCCAAGAGAGGGTTGAGGATCAAAGGGATGAGGGAGGAAGCCCGACGTCAGTCCTCCTTAAGAGGTCGAGCTGTGTGTGCGAGTATGAGGAGTGTGTGTGTGCGCGGGTGTGGTGATGTTACCCTCCGGCGGCTTGTCCCCGACGGCTCCTTTCCTAGAGGCAGCGGCGGTTGGTGGCGCCCCTTTTCGCCAGGCAGCGACGGCAGGGTCCGAAGTCCGTGGTGTCGGAGGGGCAGCCTCTCGCGGCTCGGCAGCGGGTGCAGCGGCTGTTTGTTTCCCCGGCAACCGGCAGCAAAACGGGGGGGGGGGGGGCACCGGCCCCGACCCCAGGGGTCAGGACCCCAGCACGCTCACCGCTTAGGCCCAGGCTCGACCCGGGGCGGGCAGGCGGGTAAGCAGGCAGGCAGAGTCCCAGCACCAGTATCCGCAGCAAGGGGGGGTGTCCCACGCAGAAAGCGTCCGAACAGGCCTGGGGGGGGGGGGGGGGCACCAACTGCCCTCGCCGCCTTTTATACCCCCGTGACCCACCTGTCCAGCCAGTGTCACTGTCCAGAGCCAATTAGCATCCATGAGCCCCAAATTAGGGTGGTGACAATCAGGGGCAAAGTATGACTTGTCGCCCATCCTTTCTGTCCCGTACCACATCTGTTGTTTTGGTTTCAGTTGTCCTTGAGAAGCAAGTCTGTTTTAGTCCGTTAGCTGGAAATAATCAGCAGAAGGCCTTCGCTGGCTTAAAAGGCATTTTGTTTAGACTCATGTGGGGAAGAACAGCTTCCCACAGGTGCCCCAGTAACGTAGTGGTCAAGGGCAATGAAGGATTGCCCTGCGTCCTCATGCCCATCGGCCTCTTTTAATAGCTGTTAAAGAAAGGTGAAGTTTGCCGTCTCCCTGCCATGCGGTTTTGGTTTGGGTCCGGCTGGGACGGAGTTAACTTTCTCCATAGCAGCCCTCATAGTGCTGTGCTTTGTAGTTGTAGCTAGAAGGGTGTTGAAGACACACCAGTGTTTTAGCTACTGCTGAGCAATGCTCCCACAGCTTGGAGGCTCTCTCTCCAACCACCCCACCCCCAAAGTCCAGGAAGCTGGGGGGCAGGCAAGAGGGTGGAAGGGGACAGAACCAGGACAGCTGACCCAAATTGACAAAAGAGATAGTCCACTGTGCTATGGAAGCACCACAGCTGCCATTCAGACCACCTGCTTTCTCCTACCTGCAGCAGGAAGCTGGGCCTACCTCGGTTTCCCCTTGTGAGTCAATTGCTCTTTGTCTCTCTGTCTCTCAGCTTCACTGCCCTTAGCCTGGAGCTGGAGAGTTTCCACGGAAAGCAAAGAGCATAGTAAACTCTGAGCTGGTATCAATCTCCAAAGCACCAATAGAAGGCCAAGTTGATATCTGTGGTGCCAGCTGCTCTCCTGTGTTGAAGAACACAGAGCCCAGCTTGGCTCCAGCGAGGCCAAACAGAAACCAAAAAAAGAACGGAGAGATAGATAAACACAAGAATTTGCTTAATGAGGGAAAAGGCTTTCTTGGTTTTTCCTTTGTTTCCCCTTTTGTTCTCCAGTAGAGGATTTTTGAGGTATGGCTAACCAGTTAAGTGGCAGCAGCCAATCCCTTTATTCTATAAAAGCCTAGTCCCATCTTTGGTCGGGGAGATTCCTGTACATTTTTCTTAGAAGGCGTACTGGATCTTCTCCCCTCCAGTGGGGACGCCTGCTCAAGCAGTTACTCCTCGAGAGGTTGAGAGAAAGGGACACCTGGCCGTAGCCAAAGAAAGGGTAAGGAGTATCAAATCCCTATCTATGCGTTCTTAATCGCATCTTCTTCGCTAATTTTAAACATTTAAGACAGTTTTGAGTTTTAAGCTTTGGAACTTTAAGACGTTAGGATCCTTGTAAACATAAAAGACTGCAGTCAGTGTATTATCACATTGCCTATAGGTATTACTTCAATCATTGTTCTAGATCTAGCATACGACCTATTCACGAGGAAGTTGCTAGCACTCAAACAATTAGCCTTTGTGTAATAGTTGACTATTTGGTTGTGTATTTTATTATTAAGGTACCTTCTTGTCTTGTTATCCTAATACCCTGTTTTGCTACCCTAATATCCCAACGCTCATGTAATCCGATGTATGCCTTTATAGTCTCATCTTTGGGATCCTTTGCGATTTACAATGAATCTTGGTTCTGTACATACACATCTCGATGCTCTCTTGCCCCGTACGGGACACTACCATAGCCCTCCTTGCCAGAAAAGGGATTATCAACAGGGCCTTATCGCACAGCCATTGATAAAGTGCTCCAACAGGACTTGGATGCTTCCAGCACATTGCGCTGTGCCAAAACCACCCTTGCACGGCACGCCGAGTAGCGTCACATACAGTAGTTTCCAAGGTTTTAGCAGCAGCCTACACACCGGCTTTACGTACGTTTGCGTACCACTCACGAAAAGCTCAGAGTTTGCTTCCTACAAGATGCAGGAGACTGCTAAGCGGCTCCAGCATCACGCTTCCAATGACTGGGCAAATCTGTTAACACCGTTAACAGACTGAAACATGCCACATACTTACACTCCAGGGAGGCACCAGTTTAACTTGCAGAACTATTTCCCTCAGTAAGACACGTCAAGACAGAGATGATATCCCCATGGTAAAGCTTTATTGTGCAACTGCCGCTCAAAGCTTTCATTACCTTCCACAGACACGCCACACACACACACACAAACAAACAATCAGACATCAACAGTGGCTAGACTGACGGGCAACAGACAAAATCCATTCGGTGGCCGTTTGTACACGTGCAGCAACTCTCGCGGTGCTAAAATCTTAGCCAGGCGGCCAGCCCAACAGACGGCCACCCAGAATACGTAGATGTTGGCGATAGACAGACTGCCCACCCTCAGGCCCTTCATCCACAACCGTCCGGAATCCATCGGTCAGGCCCAGGCGAGCAGCACGCTTCTTGCCAACAATCTTGAAAGGCCCAAGAAGCCGGAGAAGGAAGCACAAAACCATAAATAAAAAATAACATAAACCAAAAAGCCACACACAAAGAGGGGAGAGGGCGGGAGGGGAAGGAATGGGAGCAGGGAACCACCCGGAGAAACCAGTTAGCCAATTCCTAGCAATTCAACCACTGCGCTTCAAATTACCGTCCGTCCGCCTGCAACCGACGTTTTCCAAGCAAAGCTACAAAGACCGATCATGCACACTACTATAGAGAAAAAAAGAGCTATGCAATTTTTTTCCAAGCTAGACGCTTAACGGACTACAAAACAGCCAGAGAAGCTAAGTTTGTCTCTGGGTTAAAGCCCCCACCTGCCAAAAACCCCAAGCCCTCTTCTCCGTATTGCAACAACTACTACTACTCTTACTCTAAAACCACGACAAGAGGCATCGGACTGGGCTCCAAAACAACACCGCATTTTGCACCTGAAGTACGTACCCATTGCTTTATATCACTGCTTTGAGTCAAAAAGCTCAAGTCCGTGACAAGCTAGAGGCAAAGGGTTATAGCGCCAGAAAACCCAAAATAGCCTACTGTGCCCTATCAAGAGGAAAAGGGGGGGTGGGAAAGAGTCTAGTAAATTAGCAACTAATTACAGGTAGAGTTTAGCGTACAGAAAGCTTCACAGTACTTACAGATTCACCAGAATCTTCCGCTTCCGATAACCTGATAATTGGCTCCTTAGGCATGACTAGGAAACGCGTCGGAGCTTGGGGTGAAAGACCACGGAAGGCAAGGCACTGGAGGAAGAGCAAACAGTTAAAACGTAATTGGCTTCAGAGAAAGGTAACGTAACTCAAGCAAATCAATATGCCCCGCTGAACTCGTACAGCAGCAGATTACCAGACGCCCTAAAGGCAAGCCCAAACGATGACTTTTCTTACGCGATATGAATACTTGCTACACGCAGAACACAACACATTTACAGAGCCCCCTCCAGAAGTGGGATTCAGCACGCAAGATGATGGGGGCAAGGAGACGGGCCAGTACTTCAGATTAGCGACCCCCAGTAGGTTTTCATTTGGGTTGGTCATTTCCTAAGCAGTTTCTCTGTTCAACGCGGTCCACGCAGAGGCAGGAGAGGAGACAAACGGCCTAACTGAACCGGCAAAGAATTTAGCAAAGGGGAAGATCAGCGGCCATTCGTTTCCCACGGTACAGGGAGCTCAAGTATTGAACAAAAGCATAATCACAGGAAGCCGGCACGTGCCTAGTAAAAGTCCGTCTTCTACGTCGCACGTAAACCCTACCTTCAAAAGCAGAAGACATCCCCAACTGTTAGCCTTCAGCATTTTAATTGAAAAATTATACAGGATACTAACCGAAAGTTAACAGCGTGTAGGTAACGGCCGACCTTCCCTCCCCCAGTCCAAGCAGCTCACTCTAGTTCCTAGCACGCTGTGGTGCGCCAGCATCCGTGAACCTCGCAAGCATGCTGGTATCACGGTCCCACTTCACCACAGAAACAGGGGCTGGGAAGCTTTTGCAGCCTGCAGGATAACCCGTTTCTAGATTTATTTATTTATTTTAAGAACAATATAGCAAAAGCTGTAACCCTTTGCTTTAATAATTCAGTGTGGGGGCTCAGAACCAAAGCCTAGCACAGCAGAGCTGTGAAATCTCTATGACACTATCACGAGGCACATCAAGACCTACATTTCTCCTATGCAGAGCCAACTCGTTACGGTCACTCCTCAGACGTTCGCCGTTTACCTACCTACCTAGCTATGTACATACACCTGGAATCCCCGAGGAGACTGACTGCGTGTGCTTCTTCTAAGGTTTCGAGACTATCACCCTACACGAGGCAGGACCACTCCCACCCCCCGGCAGCAAACTTTGCACGACTTGCAGTGCCAAAGAGATATCACGCGGCAAACGTCTGCGGCTGCCACCAAGTGCGTTGCCGTCAGAGGCCCTCCTCTACGCGCGCGCGCGCGCACGACACGGCGGGGCTTGGGAACAGAGGCGAGCCGGACAGCACCAGCAACCCACTACGCGCCGCGGCAGGCGGAGACGGAGTGGGGGAGCACCGAAAAAGCGCGATGTTTTAGGGATGGTGCAGTAGAGAGCGCCACAACCCAGAGAGGCCCCGTCCGTTGCCCGCCCGCCCTGGCTCCCGCGGCAACGCCGCCACCCGCCCTGCCGGGCACGCGCAACGGGTCCTCGGCTCAGGGCGCCTGCTGAGCGCGGGGGGAGGGGGAGAGGAAGGGAAGAGGAACCGCGCACAGAGCAAAGCCGCGGCTACCTCCTCGTCCTCGTAGATGACGCTGGCGGGGAAGCGCCTTGCCGATGATCTTTCCGAAGGCAGTAGTGGCGCCACCCGGCCGGGCAGCCCGCGCCCCAGGAATCTCGTCAGCCACGCCGACGCCCGTCCTCGCCCCCGCGCTTCCTCCCCTCGGCCAGGCCCTCCGCGGCGCCCCTTGGGCCGCCGGCCG
The DNA here is from genome assembly GCF_020740795.1 of Apus apus. Lineage (NCBI taxonomy): Eukaryota > Metazoa > Chordata > Aves > Apodiformes > Apodidae > Apus > Apus apus. Next base: position 5,767,237 of record NC_067311.1, on the reverse strand, counting down.
ATCCCGCGTCTCGATTGGCTGTCTCGCCTGTCGTTTCCGCTTGTCCCCGCCCCCTTGGCGGTTCCGCCCCCGTCGACCCGGTGCTAATGACGCCTATAGAGCCTTTTATGTTGATTTCGATAAAAGTGTTGAATAGAAGTGTTAAAGTAGAACTAGGCCTTTTTGGAAACTTACTGAAGTGAATCTTTCTCACAAGATTAGACTATTGCTTATAGACGATTACTAGCTCCGAAGTTATGTTTTGTGAAGTTTTGTTCCTGTGTCCCTGGGAGAGCGATAGGGCCCCAGACTTGTTATGAGAAGTGGCAGAGAAATGGCACCAACGGGTATCGATAATTCGTCTGGCCCAGTATACCCGGCTCACGGGACCGAGATATTGGTAAAACTCGTGACACCCAGCTGCAAAACTTGGCCCCTTCACGGAATAATGTCCATATTTGGAAGCAAAGTGTGCGGGTTCCACTAAAGGTCACTAGAAAACTGCTCCTCTAATAGCCACAAAGGGGCACCAGAGACCATCAAATCCTTCCTAGAGAGGTTTTTAACCATCTACTGCGCACGCGAGAAGAAAACGTAAACATCGCAATCAACTTTAAAAGATTTTGCTTTTCTCCTGAGAACTGTGATAAAAAGGTCTACATAAACGTAACGTTGCGAAATGGGAATCTATGCATGACTTTGGAAGCTATTCCTCATGCGTCCAGCGCTGCAATAAAGAACGCCTGCTTTCTAAAACTCCAACACGAGTCTTCGAGAGTTTTCTTCGGACGGATTTTGCGGTAACACTTACCGGGGCTCAGGGAGTTTGCGTGCCCTCGGGGCGCGGAGGGATCCGACCTGGGGGCGGAGGGAGAAGACGTTGGCGAGTCCGCGGAGGGATCTGCGTCGTGTAGTGCTGCCAGCCTGGGGGCGGGCAACGAGGTCCCGGAAGAGGCTGTTGCAGCTAGAAGTACTATTCGTTGTTATTTGTTGCCGCATCGAGTCCACCCCAAGCGTGCTTGTGGCTTTTTGGTGCTGCTCCCTCCAGTCGAAAGACTGCTTTTGCCAGGGCAGGGCAGGCCTTAACTTACCTTACCTTTTCAGAACATTTCGCAGAACCAACAGAAGTTGCTCTAACCCTTTCCCTGAAAGCCCCGCTTCCGTCGCAGACGTTTCCAAGCTGCAGACGTTTCCAAGCTGCACGCCTCCTGGGAGAAAATAAAATACAAAGCGTGCGTTCAGCTCGAGGGCTACAGGGCAGATCAAGATAGGATTTGCGCTAAGCTGGGTAGGAGGCTTTTAGAAAAATAGGCGGTGCCCCCAAAGCTGCCCAAGGGTGGTCTGTGGTGCCCTGCAGCCCCGGGGATAGGGAGCCATTTGATTGGTCTACACAACTGTATCGGGCTAAGGATATCCTTATCCGCCTTTGTGGCAAGGGCACGTTGTCGGCTCAGGTTCACCTTGGTCTCCGGCAGGAGCCCCCCCCCCACGTCCTTTTTCTGCAAAGCTGCTTTCCGGCAGCCTCCAGCACATACTGGCGCGTGGGGTTGATCCTCCCCGGGTGCGGGACTTTGCACTTTCCCCACGTTGAACCGCACGAGGCTCCTGCCTGCCCACTTCTCCAGCCCGTCCAGGTCCCTCTGGATGGCAGCACTACCCTCTGGTGTATCAGCCACTCCTCCCGCTTTTGTATCATCAGCAAACTCGCTGAGGGCACAGTCTGTCTACCCGTCATCCAGATCGTTAATTACCATGTTGAACAGGATCGGACCGTTAGTTACTGGCCTTCAACTAGACTCCGTGCCACTAATCACCACCCTCTGGGCCCAGCTGCTCAGCCACAATGACTACTCCTGATGACCGTCTTGTCCTTCACGTGCCTGGAAGTGGTTTCCAGGATCAGCTGCTCCATCGCTTTTGCAGGAAACGAGGTGAGGCTGACCGGCCTGTAGTTCCCTGCGTCCTCTTTCTTGCCCTTCTCAAAGAGAGGGGTGACACTTGCATTCCTCCAGTCCTCACGCACCTCCCCCAGTCGCCACGATGGATCAAAGATTATCAAGAGTGGCTTCACAATGACATCTGCTGCTCCCCCAGCGCTCATGCGTGCATCCCATCAGGGCCCGTGGACTTATGTACGTTTGCTTAAGTATTCCCTTACCAGATCCTCTTCCACCTTGCTCCAGACTTTCCCCCTGGTCTCCAGGGTACGGGGCTCCTGAAGTCTGGTCTTGCTAGTAAAGACTGAGGCTCTTCCCTTGTCCGCTGATGCGATCACTCCATCGTAGAAGGCCACTAGAGTAGTTGGGCACGATTTGCCCTTGGTGAAGCCACGTTGGCTTTCTCAAATCACCTCACCGTCTTCCATACAGAGAGTTCTCCAGAGAGTGCAGAAAAAGGCCCTTTTTCAGCGACCCTCCACCAGTGCTGGAACAGAATAAGGTGGCTCGATCTGCTCCAAGTATAACCACCAGCGCGACCAAGAAAAAGCAACGGGTGATAGTGGTGGGTGATTCTCTTCTCAGAGGCACAGAGGCACCCGTTTGCAGACCAGACCAGACCAGCTCTTTAGAGAGGTTTGCTGTCTATCGCGTGCGTGCACCAGGGACGTCACTGAGAGGCTTCCTAGACTCGTTCGTCTATTACCCGCTCTTGGTGTTTCATGTGGGGACCATGGATGCAGCCACCAGCAGTGTTAAGAATATTAAAAAGGATTACAGGGCCCTGGGAGCAGCAGTTAAGAACTGTGGAGCACAGGTGGTATTTTCATCAATCCTAGCAGTCAGAGGGAAAGGGATAGGGCCAATTGGATCCAGCAGATCAACAGCTGGCTACGCAACTGGTGCTATAGCTACCTGGATCATGGGACCAGCTTTGACAAACCTGGTCTGCTGGGGCTGATGGGGTCCACCTGTCGGAAAAGGGAAAGAGCATCTTTGGCTGTAGGCTAGCCAAGCTGGTGAAGAAGGCTTGTCGCGGTCCGATGTCAGTAGCAGGCCGCCGGAAGTCAGGAAGTTTACGCGACTCCCTCCCTTATTGAGAGGTTTGATTTAAAAGGGACCGAGGGTTACGCGTGGCGGTCGCCTCTCACAGAGGAACAGCCACTGCTGGACTGTATTTTAGAGTGGAAGCTAAGATACCGCCCTCACCACGCTCACAAACTATTACTGACACCAATATTTAAATTTCCGAACGAACCGGTTTATTAGGGGAAAAGCCAAATTAAGGGACAAGGGTTCCGGAAAAGTAAGTCGAGGGATATATCAGAGAAATAATTCAGAAGTAAGATGCCCTTATTAAATAACAATGTACAATGTATCCCCTTGAGTGTTATTAGAAGACATATAGAGGATAACCAGGGGATCAGGCCCAGTCAGCATGGGCTTATGCAAGGCAGGTCCTGCCTGACGAACCTGATGTCCTTTTATAACCTGATGACCCGACTATTGGACGAGGGAAAGGCTGTGCATATTGTCTATCTGGACCTCCAAAAAGCATTTGACATGGTTCCCCATAGAACTCTCATAAAAAAACTGGCTGCTCGTGGCCCGGATGAGCATACGATATGTTGGATCAAGCACTGGCTGGACAGTCGGGCCCAAAGAGTGGTGGTCAGTGGAGTCAAATCCAGCTGGCGGCCGGTCACAAGTGGTGTTCCTCAGGGCTCAGTGTTGGGACCGTTTCTGTTTAACATCTTTATTGATGATCTCGATAAGGACATAGAGCGTATTATCAGTAAGTTTGCAGATGACACCAAGCTAGGCGGGAGTGTTGATCTGCATGAGGATAGGGAGGCTCTACAGAGAGACTTGGATAGATTAGTTTGTTGGGCTAATGTTAATGGTACGGGGCGTCAACAAGGCCAAGTGCCGGGTCCTGCACCTTGGGCCACAACAACCCCATGCAATGCTACAGGCTTGGGGAAGTGTGGCTGGAAAGTGTCTGGCAGAAAAGGACCTAGGGATTCTAATTGACAAGCGGCTGAATATGAGCCAGCAGTGTGCCCAGGTGGCCAGGAAAGCCAACGGCATCCTGGCTTGTATTAGAAATAGCGTGACCAGCAGAAGTAGAGGGGTGATTGTCCCCCTGTACTCAGCACTGGTGAGGCCACACCTGGAGTATTGCGTCCAGTTTTAGGCACCTCAATTCAAGAGAGATATCGAGGTGCCGGAGCGAGTACAGAGGAGGGCAACGAAGCTGGTGAAGGGCCTAGAGAATAAATGTTATGAAGAACGCTTGAAGGAGCTGGGAATGTTTAGTTTGAGAAAGAGGAGGCTGAGGGGAGACCTCATCAGTCTCTACAACTACCTGAAAGGTCATTGTAGAGAGGTTGCTGCTGGTCTCTTCTCACAGGTAATTAGCGACAGAACAAGAGGGAATGGCTTCAAGCTGCAACAGGGTAGGTTTAGAGCGGACATTAGGAAAAAATGTTTCACAGAAAGAGTGGTTAGACACCGGAATAGGCTGCCCAGGGAGGTGGTTGAGTCACCATCCCTGGATGCGTTTAAGGGTCGTTTGGATGTGGTGTTGGTGGCTATGGTTTAGGGGAGAACTTTGTAGAGTAGGGATGATGGTTGGACTCGGTGATCCCAAGGGTCTTTTCCAACCTGAATAGTTCTATGATTCTATGAACGTAAATAACAAGGTTCCTGTTGGAGAGGGTCCAGAGAAGGGCCGCCAAGATGATCAAAGGCCTGAAGCACCTCTGCTACGAAGACAGGCTAAGAGAATTGGGGCTGTTCAGCCTAGAGAAGAGAAGGCTCCGGGGAGACCTCATAGCGGCCTTCCAGTACTTGAAAGGGGCCTCCAGGAAAGCTGGGGAGGGGCTTTTCATCAGAGAAGATAGTGATAGGACAAGGGGTAATGGTTTTAAACTGAGAGAGGGGAGATTTAGGATAGATATTAGGAAGAAATTCTTCACTACAAGGGTGGTGAGGTACTGGAATAGGTTACCCAGGGAGGTTGTTGATGTGTCCCCCCCCTTGTTCTTGTGGGGGACTTCAACTTACCAGATGTCTGCTGGAAGTACAACACAGCAGAAAGGGGCCAATCCAGGAGGTTTCTGGAATGTATGGAAGAGAACTTCCTGCTACAGCAGGTAAGTGAACCCACCAGGGGTAGTGCCATGCTGGACCTACTGTTTACAAACAGGGAAGGGCTGGCGGAAGATGTAGTGGTTGGAGGTCATCTTGGGCGCAGCGACCATGATATGATGGGCTTTTCCATATGTGGTGACGTTAGGAGGGTCGTCAGCAAAACCTCTACCTTGGACTTCCAGAGGGCTGACTTTGGTCTCTTCAGGACGCTGGTTGGGACAGTCCCTTGGGAAATAGCTCTCAAAACAAAGGAGCCCAGGAAGGCTGGGCTTACTTTAAGAATGAAATGATGAAGGCGCAGGGGCAGGCTGTCCCTATGTGCCGAAAAAGGAGCCGGCGGGGAAGAAGACCGGCCTGGTTGAGCGAGGAACTATTACAAGAACTCAGAAATAAAAAAAGAGTGTACCGACTTTGGAAAAAGGGACAGGTGAATCAGGAAGTATTCGAGGATATTGTAAGGGCACGTAGAAAGAGAATTAGAGATGCAAAAGCTCAGCTAGAACTTAAACTAGCCATCTCTGTAAAGCATAATAAAAAAAGCTTTTATAAATACATTAATAACAAAAGGAGGGTCAGGGAAAATCTTCATTCCTTATTGGATGAGGGGGGGAACTTAGTAAGGAGGACAAGGAAAAGGCTGAGGTACTTAACACCTTCTTTGCCTCAGTCTTTAACAAAAAGAATAGCTACTCTCAGGACAACTGGGCTCCTGAGTCGGTAGACAGGCATGGGGAGCAGAATCCCAGGAGGAAGTAGTTAGGGACCTGTTGTGCCACTTAGATCCCAACAAGTCCATGGGTCCGGATGGGATTCATCCTAGGGTGCTGAGGGAGCTGGGGTTGTTTAGCCTGGAGAAGAGGAGACTCAAGGGGGACCTTATCACTCTCTACAACTACCTGAAGGGAGGTTGTAGTCAGGTGGGGGGCTGGGCTCTTTTTCCAGGCAACTAGCACCAAGACAAGAGAGCATGGTCTCAAGCTGCCCCAGGGGAGGTTTAGGTTGGATATTAGGAAGTACTTCCTCACGGAGAGGGTGATTAGACATTGGAACGCGCTTCCCAGGGAAGTGGTGGAAGCACCGTCCCTGGATGTGTTCAAGGAAAAGCTGGATGTGGCACTTAGTGCCATGTCTAGCCGATGTGGTGGTGTTAGGGCATAGGCTGGACTTGATGATCTTAAAGGTCTTTTCCAGCCTTGGTGATTCTGTGTGGGTGATTCTGTGAAGGGCAGGTTGGATGAGGTTTTGTGCAACCTGGTCTAGTGGTAGGAGTCCCTGCTTATAGCAGGGGGGTTAGAAATAGAGATATATATATACATGGGATAAGATGAAGATGCCTCCCAGTGGCTGTCTCAGATGCTGTCGCGAGCCGATATTGGGGGGCTACCGGCTGCCAGGATGCTTTCGCGACTTGCCCCCCCCCCCCGATGTGGAGGGGTTTTTGAATAAGACCGAGGGCTCACACGTGGCGCTCGCCTCTCACAGAGGAACAGCCACTGCGGGACCGTATTTTAGAGTGGTAGTGTGGGGAACGGTCCATCTGCTCTCCCCCCACATAAGACTAAACAAAATGCCTTTCAAGCCAGCAAAGCAAGAGTGGCGCCTTTTTACTGATTTAGCCAAGGACAGAATGGAACAGGCCTCTCGCTCTACCAGATAACTCCACAGCAAGAAAAGAGCACAAGGGTTATGATAACTGGCAGAAAAATGGACAATAGGTTAAAGACTGCCTATAACAGAGCAGTACCTGGACCTGCCTGGAACGCCAGCCTCGCTGTCCGGAGGAGCCGAGAGGGAAGGGGGGGCTGCCCCGCGACCGCTGCCCGGAGAAGCGGAAAAGGGGGGGGGCCGCCTGTGCCCGCTCCGCGGGGACCGTGCCCGCTCCCCGGAGACCCTGCCTGCCCAGCCTAAACGAAACCGGACCAAAGTAGGAGCTTG